>NC_057805.1:515457374-515464776 GCF_018294505.1 Triticum aestivum
GGCGCGCTCCGGCGGCGGCGGGGGGAGGAGATCGAGGGGAGAGGGGGCCGACGGCGGCCTGTCGAGGGAATCGCCCCCCCCCCCCCTCGCTCGCGGGAGCGGGTCGGGCGAGAGGATAAGGTCGGGGGCCTCCAAGCCAAGCACTTGAGCATGGTTTCGGCCTATAACCAGAGGGAATGTTTTTCAAAACCGACCTGATTTTGGGCATTCATAGAGGGAAACGACAGTCATGCGATAAGCGAGGTAGAGGTTCATCTACCCAAAGTAGCCATTCAAGGAGACAAGTGCTACCATTGTACATTACATCATCCACCATCCACCTTACAATTGAGGCCGGTGGTTCCTCAACCCACAACGAGGGTGATGTTGAGACCGCCAGCCTAGCTAGCTCATGAGAGACACAGTTTGCCTCCTAGGACAATGGGCGAAAGACACCGAAGTATAACCTATCGATAAGACATTGCAGTCTGCATAAATTGTTCCTGCTCCTGTCACAATGAAGCCGCCCACATTCATCGCGTTGATCACCTCCAAGTAATCTGCTTCCACCACCAGCTTGCTTACTCCCATTTGTTGAGCCAGAAGAATCCTGTGCCGCACTGCATATGCCTCTGCTGAAGTTGCGTCCGAAACATGCTCAAGTTTTTCATTGCATGCTGCTATGAATCCTCTGTCATCCCGCAGCACATCCCCGACCGCTCCTTTAAGAGTTTCTACATAAAATGTTGCGTCCACATTAAGCTTAACATGCCCCTCCTTTGGCTTAGTCCATCCTTCCTTCTTCACACCCGCATCATTCTTCCTCGCCTTGACATAGTTCGCTGTTAGAGTTGAGATCGAGAAGGCCGAATGAGCAGGCTTTTGCACATCTTCTCCATGGACTTGTTGCCTTCTTTCCCACCACACATATAACAAATGCCCACGAGGATTAAGACCTATGCACTCACATCCGGAAGCAAACGTTCTCTCATCGGCGCACACAAAATATAGTCCAGCAACGATGAACCGGCTTGGTCCACTTCGCATGCCTCCTCCACAAAACCATCCAAATTTAGACACCTCCAGATCTCTATTTCTCTTGCACAAGTAAACGGCACATGCTTGATATCCTCACATCCTCCTGCACACATTGGACAGTTCCTGGGCATAGCAATATGTCGGTTTGCCAAGATTCCGAAGCATGGTATAAAACCATGCAACACTTTTCATGCATGTATTTTTATTTTAGCCGGCAGTGAATTATCCTACCACTTCGTCAATACTGGATATTGTTGTAACGGTTCTCCTACAATTCTCTCAAACTAGCGCCCGAATTGATGATCCCCCTCTGCATAATACGCCGATCTGACCGTGAACATGTTATTCCTTGTGAACCTCCATGCCACAAAATCCTCCATCATTCCTTGCAGCGCAAGCGGAATAGATAAGATTCTCTCCGCTTCTACCTGCCAAAACATGTCATTGATAATTAAGATCTTGATCCCATACTCCTGTTGGCGGATCAATAAGGTCTCATACTTTTGAAAGCAGGTTTGCTCCTCTCGGGGTAACTATGCATCCGTCTGCACTCGTGGCAATCCATGGATCAGACCAAATATTAACTTGTGAGCCATCCTCGATCCTCCAAATTGCCCCCAACATGTGCGCATAGTGAGTCGGGATTTTCCATAAGTCTCCATACCTGCTTGGCCAGCGAGGCGAGATTAAAACTATGCAAATCTCTGAATCCCAACCCCCCTTTGTTCTTCGGAATACAAAGTTTCCACCATGTTGCCCAATGTATCCTCTTCTCTTATGATTGTCATCATCACCCCACCAGTATCTTGATATGGCGTCTGGCATACCACCACTTTCTCTTCCACTTCCAAGTTCGAGCTGAAGTACACCCAGGTTCTGAGAAGCTCCTTTATTGCTATAATTCTTGTTGAACCTTTTCTAAAGTCAACAATTTCTGCAATCAGGGAGAAGGCTTGCTATACCTTAAATTCCAAAACCACGACAATTATTGTGCGGCTATCATTTATCTTTTTGTTGTATGGTATAACATACAAATGGTGTCAAAATTATATCCTGATAGGGTGTTCAACTATGTTGGTAGATGGATGCATGTTCTTGCTGTTAAATTAAGGGCTCAATTATTGGTCGATATATCTGCGCTGTGTTGGTCATCATTGCGTTTATGTAGAAATGATATGGTCTTGTACGAGAGGAATATATCTCCTCCATCGTAGGTTGTATTCTTATGAACTTATTAGCTATGCACCAGTCTATTGTTTTACCGTGTGGTCGGTGTATGCGCAACTTAAGCAGGTGGCCACATATGTGTGTACATAGAGTGGACTGAGGTCTAGGCATCAGAAGAAGTGCTTCTCCATCCTAGTGTTTTTTTTCTTCTTCTCTCTTGCCCCGAACTGTTTTTTTAGTGATCTTCGGGTAATATTTGTGTGCATCCTCAAAAGTAGATGTTGGCCATTAAACCCATATATCATTGTTAAAAAGCTTTTCATTTTTCACAAGTCTTACCTTGGTTTTTATTAACAGCTGGGGAGTGGCCCAGCAAAATGGGTTGTCTGGCCTTTTTCTGTTCGTGCTGGAGTGGGTCTTCATCGAAAGATTTGGTTCGGTAGAACCTCCCTCTCCGAGTCTCAATGCATCGTTCGGTCTAGGGCTCCTCCAGATCGAACATTCGGTACATCTCGGTGTCCTAATTTAAAGTTGCAACAAGAATGTAGTACACGTACGTACTCTTAGTATGTACTCTGAAGTAAGAGCTCCTTTACGGTGATTGGGACAGTACTGTGAGTACTTTCGAGTACTTACCCCTCCGAATTTTATTAGCCATCCGATCTGGCGGGGGATTAAAAACGAATTAACCTAATTATTTTAATCAGAGAAGGGCATAATGGTCCAGGGTAAAATATTATGTTTTCAACCGATCACGTCCACGACGTCTAGATCCAGTCCTCGTTCTCGTCAAGTCCTCGTTCTCGTCCTCTTACTTCTGTCCGACGAGCCCGGCAAGAGGTACCAACAACGTCGTCGGCGTCGTCCTCGTCCTCCACCTCGTCCCCTTCACTATAAACGACGTGCCCGGCGGCAGGAAGAAGATTAAGGCGCAACATCTGCGGCGGCAGTGTCAGCGGCGACGGTGGCGGCGCTATAGGAACTCGCCCCCGCCGATCACATCGCTTCCGGGCTTGCATACTAAGGTATGAATCGCCCGAATCTCAACTCCTTCCCGTTTGATTGGCCCGTTGGAAGTGACTCTTGGCATGAACTCCAACTTCCTCGTAGATGGATCTATACTCTGCGGTTGCCCCTCGGTTAGGCCGCCGGGAGATATCAATGCTTGTTCTGAGAGTAGGCTTGTTTTTCTTTATGCAGCAGGAGATATCAATGCCTGCGGGAGATATCGCCATAAACTTACTTTGTTTCGTAGCCTGCACTTCCTACTTAGATTTTTTTAGTCATCATCGATTTAGGTTTCCCTAGTGCATGCAATTCAATTTAGAATTTTTCATCATCCATGGTCACTTCACTAGTTTATGGGGGACCCAGTTTATGGACGTTTATGATCGCTTGCCATAACATGTACAAGGAGCAAAGTTTAAAATTCCACGCAAGATTTCGTACTGGGTTTTGCATGCATTTATATTTGTCCTTTCAATTTTTATTCGTCCGAATTGTGATGCAGGAAGACATGGCGGATGTAAGTCATGAGTCAATGATGGAGTACTATCATATTGCCAACAAGATGTTTAATAGTGAGGATCGATGAAGGTTATACATTCTATAACAAATATGGTCTTGAGAAAGGTTTTAGTGTCCGAAGAAGCTATGTCGAGTGGGATGGATCCAACTGCCATATAATTTTAAGGAAATTTGTGTGTAGTCGTGAAGGGGTTCGTGAAGAGAAGCACATGAAGAGGAAGATGGAAGATAGAAAGAGGAGGCCACGGAGTATAACTCGTGTAGGGTGTAAAGCTAAATTGGGGATTGCAAGACAGGAGGAAACAAGTCAGTGGTTTGTCAAGGATTTCATCGATGAACACAACCATCCTCTAGCCCCACGGGATCTGTCGTGTCTTTTGCGTTCACACAGAAGAATTAGCGATGAGCAGAAAGCGGACATTGCAGACGTGGAAAAATCTGGGATCAGAAAACACCATATTATGGATATTATGTGCATGCAATAGGGTGGATATGATGAGGTTGGATGCATTATGAGGGACATTTACAATTTCTGCCATGCTAACAAGCAGGAAACAATTTCTTCCGGGGATGCTCAAACGGTGATCAATCACATGGAGGCGAGGCAAGAGCAAGATTCAGATTTTTTTCTTCAGGTACTTGGTTGATGAAGCTGGCCATCTGAAGGGACTATTCTGGTGTGATAGTCAATCCCGACTTGACTATGAGGCTTTCGGAGACGTTATTGTTTTTGATAGCACATACAGAACCAATAAGTACAATCTGCCATTTGTGCTGTTTGTCGGGTTGAATCACCACCGCAGCACCGTTATTTTTGCATGTGGTATCATTTCACATGAAACAAGCCAGGCATACGAGTGGATGTTACGGACCTTTTTTGATGCTATGGGACAGAAGCATCCTATATCTGTGATCACGGATGGGGACCCTGCAATGCAGAGAGCAATCAGGGTGGTGTGGCCTGACTCAAACCATAGGCTCTGTATATGGCATATTCAGCAGAACATTGTAAGCCATCTACATGATGACGCGGTAAAGGAGGAATTCAGATCTTTCATATATGATACATCTTCCATTGAAGAGCATGAGAGAAAATGGTTACACTTCTTACAACGAAATAAAGTAACAAGTGAGGACTCCTGGCTGCATCAGATGTATAAGATGAGAAAACTGTGGTGTGCTCCATATCTTGAGGGCCGTTGTTTCCTAGGATTGAGCAGCAATCAGCGGAGTGAGAGTTTAAACTCGGTGCTACATACGCATCTTGAGGCTAAGATGATGTTGTTTCAAATGCTAGAGCACTATGATCATTGCCTTGCGTCGTGACGCTTGAACGAGGCTCTCCAAGACGTCGAGGCCTTGTAGTCCGTTCCGTTCACAGAGGAAAATGCTTTAGTTCTTGAGAAACACGCAGCAAAAGTTTTCACTCCTGTTGTGTTTAAGTTGGTCTTATGGAGCATAGATGTTGTCAAAAAATGTGAGATCAGAGAGGTTCTTGATGCAACAGAGGTTACCACATACGTTGTGTCTAAGAAGGAAATAATGGATAAAAAGATCGAAGTGCGCACGGATTCGAAGGAAGGTCTGCTTCGCAGTATCAGTTGTTCTTGCCGCAAATTGGAATGCGCAGGCACACCATGTTCCCACATATTTTACATATTGGGAATTTTACAAGAAGAAACACTGCTCAGGTTTTGTGTTCCCACTAGGTGGACAATGAGTGCAAAATATGCATTCGCACCGACCAGAAAGAGAGAGATGTATGCATACTCTGCAGCCCTACAAAGGTACCGTAAGCTAAGGAATTTTAGTCACGTAGCATGTTTCAAGGCATGCCACTCTGATGAGGCGTTTCAGCATCTAAAAAGGGTTTTGGAAGGACAAGATGTTTGCAAGGGATCAACAAGTGAACAAGCTGATAGCAAGGGATCAACTAAGGCTCAGGGTAACAGCATTAGGTTTGGCCCGCTGATGCCACAATCGGCTAACCTTGATGGTGAAGGTTTCGAAAAGGTTCTGGATCCAGTGCATGTGCCAGGCCGAGGTGCTCCAGAGAAAAGGCTACAGGCAAAGATGAAGAAAACAAGAACAAAGGGTAGATGTAGCTATTGTCATGAGGAAGATGGTCACAATCGACGTACGTGCGCCAAATTGACAGAGGTACCTAATATGCCGTAATTTAATGTTTAAATGTTTCAAAATATATTCCATGGCATTAATAATATCCTTATGTGCAGGATCTCAAAGCAGAACTATGATAGCTACAACATTGTGCGCACGGTCCGACAACAAGTACGTCGACGATCAACCTGATGTTGGCGTGTGCATTGTTGTCTATGTCTAGTATCGTGTGACCTTTTCTCTAAAATACTTCATTTTGTCAGTTAGTGACTTCCTCATAATGTATGACTCAGCTATTTGGTTGTCCACTCCCTCGTAACAGTATGAGTTTGGGAATTATTTTTTTTGCATTTTATATGTGAGTTTTTGAAGTGCAACCTCAAGAATCATGGTTTCTTCGTGGCTAGCGTGTAGCTTGTTTATGTTGCACGATAAAATTTGGAAATAGATGTAATGGAGGAATTATATTTCACTCCCGAAAACAAAATAAAAGCCGATAAATGCGAAAAATACATTAGTCATCCATGCTCTCCAATTGAAGAATATACAGGATGAATTAATACAGATGATGAATCATACTCATCCTACATATCCTCCACGTAGAGTGCAAGGAAGACCAACGCTTGTCATAATCAAATAAATGAAGGTATTTAAGCAGGTGCAAGACTTGCTAGGGGGGTGAGGTGGGACTAAAAAAGTTAAGTCCGGGCACGAGAAAAGGTGATTTTTTTCAACTCCTCCAAGGTTTTATATTTTTTTGAATTTATACCGCCCTCTAGACTGACTGATCAAAACATCAGTCTATACCTCTAGGGGGCATTGTAAACTATATTTTTTGCAAATTTTCTTTGATAGACATGTTTGGCACATGTGGGTCACCGTGTAATAGAAAATTTGGGTGTTTTGGAGGTGGTGGAAAAAAATCACCTTTGTTTAAAAACTGGCTTATGTTAACCAAATGGTCCCTCCGGAATGCGGTGATTTTTTCGACCACCTCCAAATCACCTCAATTTTGGCACACATGATCTCTTGCACAAACAAAGTTAGGTTTTCAAGGTTTTATATTTTTTTTGAATTTATACTGCCCTCTAGACTCACTGGTCAAAACATCGGTCTATACCTCTAGGGGGCATTGTAAAATATATATTTTTCCAAATTTTCTTTGATAGACATGTTTGGCACATGTGGGTTACCGTGTAGAAGAAAATTTGGGTGTTTTGGAGGCGGTGGAAAAATCACCTTTGCAATTCTTCTTTGATAGACATGTTTGGCACATGTGGGTCACTATGTAAAAGAAAATCTGGGTGTTTTGGAGGTGGTGGAAAAAATCACCTTTGTTGAAAAACTGGCTTAAGTTAACCAAATGGTCCCTCCGGAATGCGGTGATTTTTTTGACCACCTCCAAATCACCTCAATTTTGGCACACATGATCTCTTGCACAAACAATGTTAGGTTTCCAAGGTTTTATATTTTTTGAATTTATACTGCCCTCTAGACTGACCGGTCAAAACATCGGTCTATACCTCTAGGGGGCATTGTAAAATATATATTTTTCCAAATTTTCTTTGAT
>NC_057805.1:515765464-515855600 GCF_018294505.1 Triticum aestivum
AACAGAGGAAAACTCATGGGGGGTGGGTTCTGCCCCAAATTGGCGAGAAACGATGGAGATATGTGTTCTGGAGGGGCGATTGTGAGGTGCTGAGACGTACCCGTGACCGGGAGTGCCGCCGGTGACTCGATGGCCACCGGCGGAAGCCCCCCGGTGAGATCGACGTCGCCGTGGCCACTGGGCCCGTGGAGTATTCCTCGCGCTTGAAGCAGCGGTGGCAGAGGAGCTTGGGTCGTCACTCCACTTGACGAAGGTGGTGCGGCTGGTTGGGGAGGGGTCGCCTGCATCAGGGCGACCTTGGTCTCCAGCTTGGTGAAGCGGGCTTCTAGATCGGGTTTCCAGCGGAGGAGATCTTCGATCTGCGACGACTGCGCTTGCAGCTGCTTGAGGACGCTTGCAGAGTCGCTCTTCGCGTCCTGATGGAGCTTGTCGAGGTACTCCTTGAGTGCCGGATCCATGGCGGCGACGAGGACTTGCCGAGCGTGGGCGCGTTGACGAGTTTCCAGGGTGTCGCGGCGGAGATTGGTGATGGTGGTGGTCTCTGATACCAGGATGTTAAGGTACCAGATCGATCTATTACACTCTCAGGAATTCAATCAATTCATACATCGATGTGTTCTTGCGGAGGAGGAAGGGAAAGGGAAGTAGGTGAGGAAGAGAGAGCCGCCGTCCTTTGCCTGATCCCAATGGATGCCGATCCAGTCGTTGCTTCCGAGCTAAGTAGCTGGCGGCGACGCGGTCAGCGGGTCCAGCCGGGCCCGATGAATGTTCTGTTGGGCTGAATGATTCTCTTGGGCCTGCTGGGCGTCCTTCTCGCTTCGTAGCCGTCTTGGGCCTGTTTCGCTGCCATGGTAGTGCTCTGGTCGTCCGTCGTCATGGCAGCGGCTCCTTTGCTCTGCTTGCTCGTCGTGGCGCTGACAGCATCCTATTTGAGAAAGTCCTGCCGTGGCGAACCCGAGACTCACACAGACTGATGAGCTCATTTAGTTCAAGAGGTAAATCACCATAAAGTCTGTTTCTTTTAAGAAAGCTGCAATTCAAATAGTAAGGTCAGTCAAGTTTTGAAGTTAAACAGAAATGAAAAAAACATATATCAAAGTTTGCACGCACATAAATTCCAGGGATAAAATGTTTATTAGCTCTGATGGAATTGATCCATTGAAGTTATTGTACCCCAGATCCAACACCTTCAGCTCTCGTAAATCTCCCATCTCTCTAGGGATAATACCATAGAACAAGTTCCTGTGCAGTACACTGTATGGATGGAAGGAAAATAGATCAGAAAAGTTTGAAGGGCGAACATCATTTCACAAGTACATAAGATACAAGAAATAGTATTAAGATGCTTTCTTGGTGAGTGCCTGAATGGGCATACATAATTCAACAGATAGATTTACTATGGTACTAACAATAGGAAAACTACATAAAGCACTGGTTTGCCATCAAATAATCATGTACTTGAATTTGATCCATGCAAAATTGTATTCTCAAAAGTCCCCTAGATCCAAGAAGAAACACCTGTCTTGTATCCAACTACACTCCAAGAAAGAACATACACCAAGTTAACTGATGTGCCTTAATTGACAGCTCAAAAGCTGAGGTCATAAGCCTCATCAGGAAAACATACACACTATGAAGTTTCAGCTTTACTACTGTGCTCAGCATGATAGCCTATATCGAAGTGCAAAATGACTCTTATTCAGTTGGTAGTTTCAGAAATACCAAAAACTATCTTATGGTTGAAAGCGTGAAACATGTTATGTCAAAACCAAAGTGTTCAGAAAATAAACGTCACCAGAGGGACTATAGAATATGCTTACAGAAAATGCATAGTAAGCTGTCCAATCTCAGGAGATAACATTCCCTTCAGACCAAGATTTGGCAAGTTCCTACAAAACAAAGGCACACACAAATTAGGAAAAACATCAAAATACATATTATCAATCAGAGCATAGGGAAATGTTGCAAACATAACACATGATAGAAAACAATGTAAACAGAGCAAACATAGCTGCATAAGATGGGCATCCTATACTGAACAGTTCATGCATGTCAGGGGAACTGGATGTTTAACAAGATATCCCCAACACTGATGCTCCACATAAAACAAAATTAAGATTTGCATCAATCAAGGGTTCTTAACAACTCAAAATCAGCACCAAAGGAATTGTCAGTATCGAACGAGCCAAGTCTCTTTTTGAAATTCGAAGCCTCCCCCTCCTCCTCCCTCCCTCTCTCCCTCCACCGTCTTCTCCTTCAATCACCGCATCCCCGGCGACCCCAAGAATCCGAGGCATGATCCCCCCGAATCGCACCCCCATCTTCCTCGGCCCAAATCCCAATGAATCTCGCACCGAGTCAAGGGACACAAGAATCACGAATCCCCAAGTATATTCATCAACAATACGGGAAGAAACCCCCAGCCCCGGTGGTCCGGCCATGGACACGGACCCGCTGCCACTAGTAGAAAACTGGGCTTTGGTCACAGGGCAATATTCACATTAGTCCCGGTTCAGTCACGAACCGGGACTAATGTGAGCATTGGTCCCGGTTCGTGCGGCCAGGGGCCTGCCGGGCCTCGTGGGGGCATTGGTCCCGGTTCGTCCGGACCCTTTGGTCCCGGTTGGTGGGACAAACCGGGACCAATGGGCCACGCTCCTGGCCCACCACCCTTTAGTCCCGGTTCATACCACAAACCGGGACTAAAGGGCTGGTCCTAGTTGCGGCCAGTGTTTAGTCCCACCTCGCCAACCGAAGGGCGCTCACACCAGTTTATAAGCCCGTCCCTCTATGCCTTGTTGAGCTTCTCTTAAAGTGAAAATAGATGCCCTTATACAGGGAATTTCACCTAAATTCACAGTAAATTGAAATTTACTGTGAATTTAGGTTTAATTTTCTCTATAAGCGCATCTATGTTCATTTTTTTATATTTATAAAATAAATAAACCTTAATAAAATAAATAAAACTAAATAAACCTTAATAAAATAAAATAAAATAAACTATAGTAACTACAATAAATAAACCTTAATAAATTAAGTAAAAATAGCAGCAGTAAAATAAATAAAATAGCAGCAGTAAAATAAATAAAATAAAATAATTAAAGTAAAATACATAAGTAATTAGAAATAAAATAAATAAGTTTTTTGTTGTAAGTAGAAACAAAACAAAACAAATAAAGCAAAAGAGAAAAAAAACACGAGCCATCAACTCCATAACCGCCATATCTGGGATAGAGAAGGGCGATCCCTTGGAGTGGGATTCACATACAGTTGCCCGTAACATCTACCATTCGAGCCTAGCAGGTGGAACTCGGATCTGTCAACAGTGTCAAAGCGGCAAATAGCAGGCGGAGGAGAAGCCACCGATGTCATGTGTAGATCCCTTCTAGGTCTTGCGGATCGTGCTATTACAGCAATTTGGTTGGTTGATCCCAAAAAAAAAGGAATTTGGTTGGTTTTCTTGAAGCCCTAGCTTGTTGTGCCGTCCTATTCTCTCAATGCAATTTAGCAAATGCTACTACAGTACAGTAAAGGGCACAAAGAAAAAGCACGCAGTGAAGGAAAATACCTCCATATCAAAGCTGCTACTTATCTTGTTGGTTATCAGGATGTGGATATGTAGAATTTTCTCTAGCCACGGCAACAGACATGCATTCATCGAGGGGGTTCACTACAGAACAAAATAAATGCTGACGTTAGTTGTTGAGGGTACGTTTGACATCCCTGAGAGACTAGATAATGAAAAGATGAATCGTCAAACCTGGATGAACAAAGACGCTACCAAGTGGATGAATCTGATGGCCTGTCCTCCCTTGAAGATCATGCGTCCTCCCTTGAAGGCGCCACCAGGGCCATGGACGCCTCATACACCGCCGCCGACGTGTTGTAGTGATGAGGTATCGTGCAGGATCTGACACAGGATCACCTTCAGGCAAGATGAATAGGTCTTCAGGGGCACGACGGCAGCGGCGGCGCCATGGCCGGGACTGGTGACGACGGCGGCGGCGAGCGAGCGGGAGGGTGGCGGCGGCTGCGTGCGAGTGGGAGGCCGGAGGATCACCACTCATTGTGCTCGACATATCACTACAAGAAACCTGTTAATCCATGACGGATTTCTAATGACATTTTTGGAAACTCTCATCGATGACCTGGTAAAACCCCACAAGCCCGGTGAAAGCCCGCTAAAGCCCGTCTAACCGTTCCCGTATAAAAACTTAACCCTAAATTCCCTCCTCGGCCCCTGCATCGTGTCCCACAGCACGTCGCCACCCCTCGTCCCTCCCACAGCTCGTAAACCTTAATAAAATAAAATAAAATAAACTATAGTAACTACAATAAATAAACCTTAATAAATTAAGTAAAAATAGCAGCAGTAAAATAAATAAAATAGCAGCAGTAAAATAAATAAAATAAATAATTAAAGTAAAATACATAAGTAATTAGAAATAAAATAAATAAGTTTTTTGTTGTAAGTAGAAACAAAACAAAACAAATAAAGCAAAAGAGAAAAAAACAGAGGAAAAAAATTATGCCACCTACTGGGCCACCACGGCCTGAATACGACTAGAAACCCATCCATGGGCCAGGATTCAGGCCCGCAGAAGGCCCAGTAGGCCCCACAGGCAAAGAGAACAGTTAGGCCCGAAAGCCTGCAGTTGAGAGGAGTTCGAGAGGGTGGGCGCAGCAGCGCTTATAAACCACTCTCGAGCTCTCTCAACTAGCGAGGTGGGACTAAACTTTTGACGCGGGGCAGCACAAGGCCTTTGGTCCCGGTTGGTGCCACCAACCGGGACTAAAGGGGGCATTGGTCCCGGTTCGTGGCACCAACCGGGACCAAAGGCCTTTAGTCCCGGTTGGTGCCACCAACCGGGACCAATGAGTTCCCTATATATACCCCATCGCCACAGCAGAGCACTCCAGAGTGCTCTGTTTTTTCTGGCCGGCGAGGGGAGGGCATTTGGGTGCTCTAGCTCACCTCCTATGCACATGAGGTGTTCGATGAAATGTCTGAGCCACACTAGTTAATCTTTGTCCTCTCGAAACTCGACCTCCGAGCTCCATTTTCCCCGAGATTTGTCTAGGTTTAGCGGTCCGTCACGTCCCGTCCCCGTCTTCACCGCCGTCGATCGCCCGCGCCGATCTCGTCGCCAGCACCACCGTGGTGAGCCTCTTGTTCTTATCTTCTTTCTGAAAGGAAAAAAATTCTTACTTTAGATAGTTACTTGTCTAATTTTGTTACTTTTATTATTCCTTCTTATTACATAGTGCGATGGTTTTGGTATCCGCCCCCGTCGGCCCTCGTCCTGTCTATGATTCGGATGTGGTATATATTATCTTTTTATAACTATTTGGTTCATTTATTGTTTATGACAAATATACCGACCAACGTGACATAGATTTTATTTATCTAGGAGGTGGTTGAACCGGAAATTCTAACCGACCCTATTGTCGAGAGGTTAAATTTAGTTGAAGAAGAAAACAATTACTTGAAGGAAAAAATAAAAAAAATTGAGGAGGAGAAGATGATATTGGAGTTGCATGTTGCGGATGTCGTCGATGATCACAAGATCAAGATGGATGCAATGCGCTTGAAGATTAGAAAGATTAGAAAATATGCCATTCATACCGAGGCTTGGTATCATTATGCCGTTGGATCAATTGTTACCTTGGTTGCGATTATGATCGCATTTGTTTTCGCATTGAAATGTTTTACATAGTTTCAATGTATGGTTTAATTAATTAGATGCTCTGGAGAGCTATATATATGTTGTTAGATGAGAACTATGTATGTACTTTGGTTCTAATGTGATGATGAACTTCTATTAATTTGGTCACTTAATTATCTATTCATGATGTTCTGTAATGGTTTTTGACACACTTAATTATATATAATGCACGCAGATGAACCGGCAATGGATGTACGGTGACAGACACACCTCCGAGTACATTAAGGGCGTGCATGATTTTCTCGAAGTGGCTGAGGCAAACAAGCAGAATGGTTTTATGTGTTGTCCATGCCCTATATGTGGGAATACGAAGTCTTACTCTGACCGGAAAATCCTTCACACCCACCTGCTTTACAAGGGTTTCATGCCACACTATAATGTTTGGACGAGGCACGGAGAAATAGGGGTTATGATGGAAGACGGCGAAGAAGAAGAGGACGATGACAACTATGTGCCCCCTGAATACGGTGATGCTGCAACGGGGGAAGCTGCTGAAGATCAAGAGGAACCAGACGATGTGCCCAATGATGCTGCAAGGGGGGAAGCTGCTGAAGATCAAGAGGAACCAGTGCCCGATGATGATGATCTCCGCCGGGTCATAGTCGATGCAAGGACGCAATGCGAAAGTCAAAAGGAGAAGCTGAAGTTCGATCGCATGTTAGAGGATCACAAAAAAGGGTTGTACCCCAATTGCGAAGATGGCAACACAAAGCTCGGTACCGTACTGGAATTGCTGCAGTGGAAGGCAGAGAATGCTGTGCCTGACAAAGGATTTGAGAAGCTATTGAAAATATTGAAGAAGAAGCTTCCAAAGGATAACGAATTGCCCGACAGTACATACGCAGCAAAGAAGGTCGTATGCCCTCTAGGATTGGAGGTGCAGAAGATACATGCATGCCCTAATGACTGCATCCTCTACCGCGGTGCGTACAAGGATCTGAACGCATGCCCGGTATGCGGTGCATTGCGGTATAAGATCAGACGAGATGACCCTGGTGATGTTGACGGCGAGCCCCCCAGGAAGAGGGTTCCTGCGAAGGTGATGTGGTATGCTCCTATAATACCACGGTTGAAACGTCTGTTCAGAAACGAAGAGCATGCCAAGTTGATGCGATGGCACAGTGAGGACCGTAAGAAAGACGGGAAGTTGAGAGCACCCGCTGACGGGTCGCAGTGGAGAAAAATCGAGAGAAAGTACTGGGCTGAGTTTGCAGCTGACCCAAGGAACGTATGGTTTGGTTTAAGCGCGGATGGCATTAATCCTTTCGGGGAGCAGAGCAGCAATCACAGCACCTGGCCCGTGACTCTATGTATGTATAACCTTCCTCCTTGGATGTGCATGAAGCGGAAGTTCATTATGATGCCAGTTCTCATCCAAGGCCCTAAGCAACCCGGCAACGACATTGATGTGTACCTAAGGCCATTAGTTGAAGAACTTTTACAGCTGTGGAATGGAAACGGTGTACGTACGTGGGATGAGCACAAACAGGAGGAATTTAACCTGCACGCGTTGCTGTTTGTAACCATCAACGATTGGCCCGCTCTCAGTAACCTTTCAGGACAGACAAACAAGGGATACCACGCATGCACGCACTGTTTAGATGACACTGAAAGTATATACCTGGACAAAAGCAGGAAGAATGTGTACCTGGGCCATCGTCGATTTCTTCCGACCAACCATCAATGTCGAAAGAAAGGCAAGCATTTCAAAGGCGAGGCAGATCACCGGAAGAAGCCCGCCATGCGTACCGGTGATCACGTACTTGCTATGGTCAATGATTTACACGTAATCTTTGGAAAGGGTCCCGGCGGACTAGCTGTTCCGAATGACGCTGAGGGACACGCACCCATGTGGAAGAAGAAATCTATATTTTGGGACCTACCCTACTGGAAAGAGCTAGAGGTCCGCTCTTCAATCGACGTGATGCACGTGACGAAGAACCTTTGCGTGAACCTGCTAGGCTTCTTGGGCGTGTATGGGAAGACAAAAGATACACCTGAGGCACGGGAGGACCTGCAACGTTTGCACGA
This sequence comes from Triticum aestivum, assembly GCF_018294505.1. Taxonomy (NCBI): domain Eukaryota; kingdom Viridiplantae; phylum Streptophyta; class Magnoliopsida; order Poales; family Poaceae; genus Triticum; species Triticum aestivum. Next base: position 515,773,222 of record NC_057805.1, read on the forward strand.
AAAAGACGGCATGCCTCCGAAGCAGTATGAAGGTCCTGCCAGCTACGCTCTTACGAAAGAAGAGAAAGAAATCTTCTTTGAATGCCTGCTCAGTATGAAGGTCCCGACTGGCTTCTCGTCGAATATAAAGGGAATAATAAATATGCCAGAGAAAAAGTTCCAGAACCTAAAGTCTCATGACTGCCACGTGATTATGACGCAACTGCTTCCGGTTGCATTGAGGGGGCTTCTACCGGAAAACGTCCGATTAGCCATTGTGAAGCTATGTGCATTCCTCAATGCAATCTCTCAGAAGGTGATCGATCCAGAAATCATACCAAGGCTAAGGAGTGATGTGGCGCAATGTCTTGTCAGTTTCGAGCTGGTGTTCCCACCATCCTTCTTCAATATCATGACGCACGTCCTAGTTCATCTAGTCGACGAGATTGTCATTCTGGGGCCCGTATTTCTACACAATATGTTCCCCTTTGAGAGGTTCATGGGAGTCCTAAAGAAATATGTCCGTAACCGCGCTAGGCCAGAAGGAAGCATCTCCATGGGCCATCAAACAGAGGATGTCATTGGGTTTTGTGTTGACTTCATTCCTGGCCTTAAGAAGATAGGTCTCCCTAAATCGCGGTATGAGGGGAGACTGACTGGAAAAGGCACGCTTGGAGGGGGGACTCAATAATATGCAGGGACGGATATTCTTGGTCTCAAGCACACTACACAGTTCTACAGAACTCTACCTTGGTGACCCCGTATGTCGATGAACACAAGAACAGTCTGCGCTCCAAACACCCGGAGCAGTGTGACGACTGGATTACATGTGAACACATCAGGACTTTCAGCAGTTGGTTGGAAACACGTCTCAGAGGTGACACCACTGTTTGTGATGAGTTGTACTCGTTGTCCAGGGGACCATCTTCGACTGTATTGACTTACAAAGGATACGAGATAAATGGGAATACATTTTACACGATCGCCCAAGATCAAAAGAGCACCAACCAAAACAGCGGTGTCCGCTTTGATGCAGCAACCGAGAGGGGAAAGGACACATATTATGGTTACATAATGGACATATGGGAACTTGACTACGGACATGATTTTAAGGTCCCTTTGTTTAAGTGCAAATGGGTCAATCTGTCAGGAGGCGGGGTACAGGTAGACCCACAGTACGGAATGACAACAGTGGATCTGAACAATCTTGGGTACACTGACGAACCGTTCGTCCTAGCCAATGATGTGGCACAGGTTATCTATGTGAAGGACATGTCTACCAGACCGAGGAAAAGAAAAGATAAGGAAGCGAATACATCATACGATGAGCCAAAGCGCCACATAGTTCTTTCAGGAAAAAGGGACATTGTGGGAGTGGAGGGCAAGACAGACATGTCTGAAGATTATGAAAAGTTTCATGAAATTCCTCCCTTCAAAGTCAAGGCTGACCCAAGCATCCTGATAAACGATGAAGATTATCCATGGTTACGGCGCAATAAGCAAATGACACAAGCGAAGAAAAAGTGAAGACTTTCTCCCGCAACTATTATGATGATACCATGCCAACTTTGTAATAGACGAGTATGATACCATTGTCCGTTTTGTACAAGAAGTGCATCTAGTTTTTGCCGTAACCCTCTCAACTTTCTTGCACATGCTATGTGGATGAAATGATGATACCATGCCAACTTTCAACCTTTTCAGAGTTCATTTGAAATGCTTTTCAATTTTAGGGTCTTATAGCTCAAAATAATTAGTAAATGCATGAAAAATAACAGGCCAAAAATTAAAAATTATGCCACCTACTGGGCCACCACGGCCTGAATACGATTAGAAACCCATCCATGGGCCAGGATTCAGGCCCGCAGAAGGCCCAGTAGGCCCACAGGCATGTACAGAGAGGTTAGGCCCGTAAGCCTGCTTTAGAGAGGAGCTCGACAGCTCAGGCGCACCGCACCTTATAAACAGGTGCGGCTCTCTCTTAGCTAGCGAGGTGGGACTAAACTCACCACCACGCCGCTGTGCAAGGCCATTGGTCCCGGTTGGTGGCACGAACCGGGACCAATTCCACCCTTTGGTCCCTGTTGGTGCCACGAACCGGTACTAATGAGGCTGTGGCCCCACGAGCACCTTTAGTACCTGTTCGTGGCACGAACCGGTACTAGAGTTTCTTACTAAGCAGTTTTTTAGTCCCACCTCGCTAGCTGAGAGGCACTAGGAGCGGTTTATAAGCCCTGAGTGCAGAGACGATGAAGAAGAGGCGCAATGCTCACGTTGCTTAGCTTCAAGCCTTGAGGAATAAGGTAGACTGCATCGAGCTATGTGCAGTGCAGTCTACACTATTCCGAAAGGCTTGAAGCAAATCAACGAGCATTGCGCCTCTTTTTTATTTTTAATAACTTATTACAACTCCGGACTTCTTGTGTTCCGACAAAATAAAATAAACTTTAATAAAATTTATGAAACTAAAATTAACAAAGTATTTTCTGTTCAAAACATTATAAGAAACCTCTATTATTATTGAAACTAAAATCATATAAAATTGATGCAACTAAAATTATCGAAGTATTTTCTGTTCAAAATCATTAAAAGCAAAAAGAACTTTCATAAAGAACTTTTTTGATAGAAACTTTAATAGCAAAAAGAATTATCATAAAGTAAAATAAATAAGTAATTAGAAACAAAATAAAATAAAGTAAATAAGTTTTTTGTTGTAAGTAGAAACAAAACAAAATAAATATAGCAAAAAAGAAAACAAAAAAACTAAATACAGCAAAAAGAATTTTCATAAAGAACTAATGGCACTAATAGAAAGTTTATATTTTTTCTAAAACTAATGGCACTAACAGACAGTTTATAATTTTGCTGACCTAAAAGCAAAAAGAATTAAAAAATAAAGCAAAAAACAAAAGAAAATAAATAATGCAAAAAACAAAACAAAAAAACTGAAAAAAAACTATTTTTATAGTAAAGTTAATCACAAACTTGTGATTCACACAAATTTCATAGAATTCAAATTTTAACTATTTAAATTTGAAAACTAATGGCACTAACAGAAAGTTTATAAATTTTCTGACCTAAAAGCACAAAGAATTAAAAAATAAAGCAAAAAACAAAAGAAAATAAATAATGCAAAAAACAGAACCAAAAAACTGGAAAAAAAATTAAAAAAACTGCCACCTATTGGGCCACCACGGCCTGAATACGACTAGAAACCCAACCTGGGCCAGGATTCAGGCCCGCAGAAGGCCCAATAGGCCCACAGACAGCACAGTGTGACATTAGGCCCGTAAGCCTGCATTTGAGAGGAGCTCGAGAGGGCAGCCGCAGTGGGGCTTATAAACCACTCCGAGCCCCTCTCAACTAGCGAGGTGGGACTAAACTTTTGGCCGCGGGCAGCGCAAGGCCTTTGGTCCCGGTTGGTGGCACCAACCGAGACTAAAGGGGGCATTGGTACCGGTTCGTGGCACCAACCGGGACCAATGCCCCCCCTTTAGTCCCGGTTGGTGCCACCAACCGGGACCAAAGGCCGCCGCTTCCCACCCTTTGGGCTGCTGAAAAGGGACCTTTGGTCCCGGTTGGTGGCACCAACCGGGACTAAAGGGTGGCATTGGTCCCGGTTGGTGCCACGAACCGGGACCAATGCCCTTGCTATATAACCAGGACTTGTGAAAATTTCACATCTCCGTCGCCTCCCTCGCCAGTTGCCCCCGCCGCCAGGCTGCCCAAATCGCTCGCGCGCTCCTCGTCGCCGTCTACGCCGCCGCCAACGCCGTCGCCTCCCCGAGCCCGCGCCGTCCTCGTCGCCGGCATCCCTCAGCCCGCCGTCCTCGTCGTCCCCGTCGCCGCGTGCCTCCCCGAGCCCACCCCTCCACGTCCCTGTCGCCGCCTGCCGTCCCGAGACCGCCGTCCCCGTCACCGCGTGCCGCCCCGAGCCCGCCGTCCTCGTCGCCGGACTCCTGCCATCGCCGCCCCCCTCGAAGTGAGCCCCCCCTTTCCCATGGTCCCGATCGAGCGCCGCTCTTGCGCCCGAGTGCCCCTTGCTCTCTGCCGCCCCTGCTCCATGGTCGCCGCCGGCCCCGACGCATTGAAGAGCAGAAGGAGAGGAGAAGGAGAGGAGAGGAGAAGGAGTGGAGCAGCAGCAAGACGCCGTCCAATTTTCTGAAATTTCTGAATTTTTTTACAGATATGAACAGTGCATATAGAGGGTGTTTGATCAAATGCTAGATGGCTTTGGGCATTTTTAGAATTTATGATATTTTTTGTGGTGAGGTACTGATGCAAGACAAAGGTGATGGCAAAATTTCAGAATTTTTGGATTGGTTTAGAATAGGTTTTCAGCAAGGAATTTGAATCTGGTTCAAATTTTATTTGAATGGAATTTGAAAATTTTGAACTATGGATCAGAAGGTTTTTGGTGAAATGGAGTGTGGGTACTGTCATGAAGTTGGAGTAATTTTTGTGGTTGTAAAAGAGTTAGGAAAATTTAGAATGTGCTAAATATGTCAAAAAATGTTTTTTTGTTCATATACAGAAAGTTTTTATATATGACTATGGATATATGAGCAATGATGATCCATGGATGTATGCATTGATATATATGAGAAACGATGTTCATAGAATATTTACCGAGTATATATGTATTTTTGTTCATAGCATTTTTTTCCATTTATATATGTATGTGGCTATAGATGGATATATATGAGAAATGATGATCCATGGAAAAGTTTTATATATGCAAAAGTTACATTTTTAGAAAAGTTTTATATATCTAGCTAGGAAAGGAAGAAGAAGAAAAAGAAGGAGAGGAAAAAGGAAAATAAGAAGAGGAAGATAGGAGAAGAAGAGGAGAGGAAGAAGAGGAGAAATAAATAAGAAGAGGAAAAAAAAGAAGAGGAGAAGAAGAAAGGAATAGAAGAGAAAAAGAAAAAATAGAAAAAATTCTATTTTTTCTTCTTCTCTCCTCTATTCCTTTCTTCTTCTCCTCTTTTTTTTCTTCTTTTTTTCTTCGATCTTCTCCTCTATTTCTTTTCTTCTTCTCCTCTTTTTATTTCTTCTTCGTTTTCTTATGTTTTATCGGGTCTGTCGTCGTCGATATACCCCTCTCCCGATAACTTCAACACGAGTGGGGGGTCGATATACCCCTCCCCGCCGATAATATTATTTTCCCATGTACGTATGTCGTCGTTGTCGATATAACCCCCTCCCGATAACTTCAACACGTGGGGGGGGGTCGATATACCCCCTCCCCGATAACATTATTTTCCCATGTATGTATGTCGTCGTTGTCGATATATATAACTCCCTCCCAGATAACTTCGACATGATGGACGGTCGATATTTATACCCCCTCTCGACCGTGATAACTTATACCACGGGAGCACCCCCCGGCCCTCTCGCTCGACCAAAACTCTCGAGGACACCCAAACCCTAGAAAAAAACGATGTCGGTCTCCTACCCCCTCCCGCCGCGCCCCTACCCTTGAAGCGTTGCCTAGGCCACCCCAAACCCGGAATAAGCTAGGTCTACGTTTGCACTAATATATCCACCTGCTGTCATGTTTGTGTAATAATTGCCATGTTGTAATATTTGCAGAAACAATGGAGCACGGACGAGATGAGCAAGCAGAAGAGGTGTTGGGGGACATAATCTTAGCCGGAGGTGATATCTTGTCGTATCTTAACGACAATGATGGTCTGGAAGAACAGGGTGAAGAAGCAGGCTACGGTGATCGAAGAGTGGAGGAGGAAAGACATGATTATGATGGCTCCGGTGACCCAATGCTGGTGCAAGAAGGAGCCCGTGGTGACGGCTCCGGTGACCGAACAGAGTCCGGCCAGGTAAATATATTAGTTAAGCCTGTGCTGACTAGCTAATTGATGCATTCATTGTTTTGGTATGTACACATATTAATTAACACTCGTCTTTCTTCTTTTTTCTAGCCCTCCGGATCGAGCACAACTTCGGTAAAGAGACGAGGCCCGAAGAGAAAGTTGCGCTCGGATGAAAGGTTTGAGATCACAGCAATCGCGCGCGACGGCCAACCGATTGAACCCCTCCGGACAAAGGATGCATTTGCTGCTCAGTGCGGGGTTCTAGTTAGGGACAAGATCCCGATCAGCATCCACCAATGGTATAAGCCTAAGAAGGAAGACCCTGAGGTGTCTTATGTCAATGATATGCAGAAAGATGATCTTTGGACTGAGCTGAAGGCAAATTTCACCCTACCGCCAGAGGAGGATCCGGAGAAGCCAGTTATAGAGCAATTAATCAAGTCTCATGCTCTTAAGAAGATGGCAGACCTATTCAGGAGGTGGAAGAATGAGCTGAAAACGTTTGTCGACAAAGAAGAGACACCAGAATTCATCGGCCGGTATGAGAAGATCAGAGATCACTGGCCCGCATTTGTGGCCCACAAGACATCGGAAAAGAGTAAGAAGATGTCAGCGACAAACAAGAAGAATGCTGCGAAGAAGAAGCTTCACCATCGCACGGGGTCAGGTGGCTACCTCAAAGCCCGACCTAAGTGGGCCAAGGCTGAGAATGATCTGCTTGAAAAAGGGATCGAACCACAGACAATGAACTGGACAGACCGTTGCCGGACTTGGTTCTTCGGGGCTGGCGGAACCTTGGACCCTGTATCAGGGAGGTGCGTTTGGACGAACGAGCTTTTGAGAATACCAGTCAAGAAGATTCAGCAATATATCGATAGAGCGCAGGAAGGGACGTTCGTTCCAGACAGAGAGAACGACGAGCTCACAATGGCCCTCGGGAATCCTGAGCACCCTGGACGGACACGAGGCACGCCAGGCTCCGTTCCGTGGAAGGCTGGTTTTCCGGACGCGGGCGGTTACAAAAGCCAGGAGAGGAGGAAAAAAGTGGAGCAGATCCAAATTCAGAAGCTGCACGAAAGGGTTCAAGCGCTAGAGGAACGAGACGGCAATCGACATGCCGAAACTGCCCCCGAAGCTACACCGCCATCTCAGCGGAGAAGCAGCGTGGCTTCCACCGAGCTGCTTCAGCTGGAGCATGCGGCTCCTGCTAGCTACCCCGTGGATGCTATCACGGAGTCTCAACATTGCCACCTTATGGCGGAATGGCAGAACTTCAAAGTCAAGGCGGCTGTTGGCTCTGTTTTACCTCCTGAACCCGGCGCAACCTACCACTGCCGGCCGATTCCAGAAGGATATGCTAGGGTGATGGTGGATGAAATAACGGAGGGATTTGAGGAGCTCCAGCTTGACCACCCTACCGGTGAAGGGGAGACTCGGCTGGGTTCTGCTCTGAAGACTCCATGCCTATGGCGGAAGGAGCTCATCAAGCTTCCGAACTGGACGGCTCCGGCGAGTAAGGGCACTCCGCCTCCTCCTCCGCCTCCTCCTCCGGCGAGTGATCAGGGCACTCAGCCTCCTTCTCCGGCGCGTGGCGGCACTCCGCCTCCTTCTCCGCCAGCGCCGGCGCGCCAGAGCAGCCAGCCTCCTCCTTCTCCGCCTCGTCAGCAAGGGCGGAAGAGACCCGCCGCCGCTGCGGCTGCTCCGGCGCGTCGTAGTCCTTCTCCTCCGCCTCGTAAGCAAGGAAAGAAGACAGCCGCAGCCGCTCCGTCTGCTCTGCCGGCGTCTAGCAGTACAGCTGCCAGAGGCGGGAGGCAATACAGATTCGGTCCTTCTCTGAAGACTCCAGAGAAGTTACCATACGAGAGGACCGAGGAGGAAACCAGGAAGATCGTGCGAGCCGAAGTGACAAACTTCTTTGAAGGGGTGAAAGCAAAGAAACATCCACCTCCGGAGGAGAAGGTAGATCCGGTGAAAGCAAAGCGCACTCTGGCTGCCCTGACAAAACCACCAAAGTCTCCGCCGAGAGGCAACTATGAGCGCATTCTTGCAAAGACATATGCCGAAGCGGAGCGGTCGGGAAGTACTGTCAGTGATAAAAGGTTAAAAGAACGACGAGCTGGGAAAAAAATTGCCCAGCTCGGCGAACAAGCGAACCAATCGTGCCCCCCGCTCAAGGTGTCAAAAGACATCGTCGCTAATGATCCGAGTATGGTGCCCGGTTATAGCAATCTTGGAGATTACCTGCCCGACGATGTACATTATGAAATCATGGAGGTGGACGAACACAAATACCATTACGGGAAGCCTCTCGTCAAAGATGAAAGATCTCTAAGCACGATGATGCGAAGACTACATGATTGGTACATGAAAACCTGCAGAGAGTCTGATGGGATGGATACTTTGACGCTGAGAGTTAAACCGGAGCATGACCTCGTTGGAATTGATCTGCTGAATGTTCCATTTGAGGATTTCTTCCAGTTTTACAATCAAAAGGCCCTCGATAAAACAACGATCACTTGCTACTGTCTGTAAGTAGTACTACTTCTGTCATTAAGTCTCTCTATATAGGTCAGCTCTTTCATTGCATGTATTTATACTTATCCTCACTATATTATGCAGATTGAAGATCGCCGAATTGAAGAAAAGACAAATCGGTGATATTGGGTTCATTAACACAAATCTCATAGATGCATATACGGTTGAAAAACATCCCAAAGAAGCCGAGGCCAACTTGCTACAATCGTTGGTATTAAATCAAAACAAAGATATAATACTCTTTCCTTACAACTTCAAGTGAGTGTTACTGTCTTGTGCATATTCGGTTTCCCTTATTAGTCCAGGTTATGGTAATGTAATTGATGACTTATGCATGCATGCTCAGCTTCCACTATATTCTCCTAGAGATTAAGCTTGAGGAGGGAGTAGTAACCGTCTTAGACTCGAGACGAAAAGATCCCCAAGACTATGCGAACATGACTCAAATGCTCGAGAAGTAAGTTAAATCGATCATTATCCACCATATCAGCAACTTTGTTCATTTCCTGATATCAAGTAATTGTTTTCTTTGTCTGGCAGGGTTTGGAGAAAATTCACCTCAAAAGCTCCGGGACTGCCGAAGAAGCTGCAATTTAATCACCCGAAAGTAAGTACTATAGTAGCATGTTCCACGCATCTCCTAGTGATTCAAGCGCTAGTTTCATCAATACCATTTAGCATTGCTGATCAGTTTGATTGACCTCTATTTCTTGTAAAGTGGTTGTGGCAGGAACCCGGGAATAATTACTGTGGATACTACGTTTGCGAGTCCATCCGCTACACGACCTGTGAGCGGGGCTACACTGAAGAACAATATGAAGTGCGTAAGCAATAATATTCACAATTTTATTTTATTACCATCATTTGTGTTGAGTTTCATTTATTCATATATATATGTATTGACCCCCTTCTTCAAAATAGATGTTTCGGAAGCGGGATGAACTCCTAGCACCAGATCGTATGCGAGGAATTCAAGAGGAATTGGCGGCATTCTTCCTTGACCACGTGATCGCTGAAAACGGAGAATACTATGTGGACCCTGTGTTCCTACAATTTAATTAGGAGATTGTATTGTAAGAGATAATTATTGTATATATGTAGCCGGTAGTGTCGGATAGATATACGAGAACTTGTTGTTCGACCAATATCTCGGAGAAGGAGAGGTGGTCGATATCACTTCTCTCTGTATGCATATGTTCATGACGATCTTCTGTTTCCTTCATTTGATTACTAGCTAGCGTGTCTACTCCTCTCCATACGTATATAGTACGTAGCGTCGACCAAGCACGGAGATAAGAGAGGACACTTCTCTCTATTAATTAGCTAGCTAACACAATATATGAAACACCTAAATTAACCCCCCAAAACCCCTAAACCACCCCCTTTCAAAAAAAACAAAAACCTCAGCTCCTGCCAGCTGCTGACGCGTGGATGCCTATTGGTCCCGGTTGGTGACACCAACCGGGACAAAAGGCCCTGCCTATTGGTCCCGGTTGGTGGCACCAACCGGGACCAAAGGCCCTCCTGCCTGGGCTCCCCGCACCGGCCACGTGGACGGCCTTTAGTCCCGGTTCGTGTAAGAACCGGGACTAAAGGGCTAGGGCATTAGTAATGACCCTTTAGCCCCGGTTCTAGAACTGGGACTAAAGGCCCTTATGAACCGGGGTAAAAGTCCCTTTTCCTACTAGTGTGCTACCCACCACCGCGCGGCTGCCCCTCCACCCGTTGCCGGAACACACGCCGGTCTCCAACTTCGATGCGCCACCCTCATCGCGCTGCCCGTCCCCGGCATCCTCCTACAAGGACAACCTCATCTTCAGGCCTCACCCCCATCGCCGCCACCCTCGCCTCCTACCCCGCTGCCGCCACACCACTACCGCCGTGACTTCGATCCAAATCAAAGGCACATGAGCAGGAGGAATGCGGCCGGCGGTGCCCTACCCATACGCATCGAACGAGCCCGTGCTCGTGTGTGTTGCCCGCTAGTGTTTCCTTTTTTTCTCAGATTAGACATTTTAAAAAGGACTGCGGGTTGAGCCAGCGCCAGCATATAACCACTCACCTGGATTTTCTCTCGACAATCAACAATCAACAATGAATTCAGCAACCAACATGAATCAAGTCCCTGACGGCGAGTTCAGCAGCACATATAACAACTAACAAGAATTACTCAACAATCAAGAACCATCAAACAAATTCAGCAGCACATACAGATGCCTGACCCACGTCCCTCCTGCTTGCAACTCCATTGCGAGTGGTGAATCATGAAAAAAAGAGAAAATTTTGCATCACGGAGCAGAGTGGAAGGGAAGGAAGGATGGGGGGTTTGAGGAGTTACCATCCCCTGTCGCGGGAGAGGAAGCTGCGTTCTTGTAGGTGCTGAATATGGCGCCGAGGAAAACGGGCACGAGCAGAGGTGTGGAGGAAGACGAGCAGGAGCGTCCGCTAGGGTTCGGAGCCGCCGTCGTCACTGACAACTGCGAGGAGCTCGTGGTGGAGCCAGTGACCCGGCTGCGGCAGGAACGCCATGGCCGCCCTGCCTCCTCCCTTCTCAAGGCTGCGTCTGCGCGCTCGCACCGCCGTGGCCATGGATCCGCGGATCCCGCCGCCGTGGTCGCTGCGAGGAGGTCGAGCTGGAACCCCACGGGCTTGGTCTGGATCCAGCCGTGTCGGGAGCACCATGGCCTCCCTTCTCGATATGGGGGAAGGGAAGGGAAGGGAGAGGAGGGGAGGGGAGGTCGCCGGTGCGGAGAGGGCGGAGGCCGGCGGTGGGGTCGCTGAGTCGCCTGATGCAGCCAGGGTCGAGGGGGATTTTGAGCACGCTCACCTAAAGACAGAGGAGACCGGAAGGGGTCCATCCGGATCCTGTGAACGAGAGGTGGGTCGGGACGGGAGGAAAAAAAATCGGGAGCGAGGGGGTCGTACGAAAGGCTTGACGAACGTAAGAGGGGAAACGGAACACTACGTTTCCTTTAGATAGTAGAGATTTGACCCTTTTTCTACTAGTGTCATGTTCATGTACCATTTTGTCCCAAAATAAGTGTCATGGTTTTAGTTTTAAATTTAAACTAAAAGCACGACACTTATCAGGGAGTACTTAGTAGTTAGTACAGAATATAAGCGTCAGCAAAGCTTTCTCTTCTTGTGCTTGGAGGTTTTAGTACATGCGCTCACCAGACTCTTCTTGTAGCTAGGCAGACAGGTGCGCTACCTTGTTAGTGAGAGTAGAAGAGTGGGACATCAACTCCTTCAACAGAGCAGGGCAGCTTCTGGAGACATGATCGATCGAAGTCGTGTGTCGATCGCCATGGCCTCGTCTAGTTTTTTTTTAGGGGGAGGCCTCGTCTACTTTGGTGGGAGAGTTGATGAGCAAGTCAAAGCACACGTCCTTCATCCCCCCCCCCCCCGCGTCGCCCCTCCTCTTCTGGCGACACGGGGGAACCCCCGGTCGCGCCGCCGAGTCCCCCTCCCCCCTGCCTCGCCGCCACCCGAGGAGGCCGCCGGGCGTTTCTGCTGGTTCTCGCGTGCGCTCGAGGCGGGGCGTTGACTCGCGGTGGATCTGGGGGCCGAGCTCGGGTCGGGCAGCGGCGTTTGGCCCGTCGGCACGGAGATGGTGGCCGGCCGGTCGGCGCAGAGGTGGTGTCTCGCAGGTGCTGCTGCTTCCTGGCGCCGCGGTGCTGTGGGCGGGCGCGGCCGGGCGCGGATCTGGCGCGGCGACGAGCGGCGCCTGTGGTCCGCGTGGGATGGCGGTGGGAGGCGCGCGTGGGGCGCGGCGGCTCGCCGGCGCAGGCAGGCCTTGCGGCGGGCCACCATGGGGGGGGGGGGCAGGCTGGTCGGGACGCGGCTGTTCCGGCCGGCGTCTGCAGGCTCGTGGCGGCGGCGGTGTGCCACGAGTGAGGACGGCGACGCGGTGGCGTCGCACGGGACGGGCGGCGCGCAGCTTCTCTTCTACGGCCGGTGGAGGCGTGGCTGCACTTCCTCGAGGGAGGCTGTGTGGCGATGCGTGGACGAGCCTGCCAGCCCTGTGGTGCGGGGGCGGGCTCGGGCGGCGGCTTCGGCAGCGAGGGGCGCGGCAGGACGTCGCGAGGACGCCCTGGTGATGTGCGGGTCGGGGGCCCGGGTTGTCGGCGAAGAGCGCCCCAGCTGTGGGTGATGCTGATTCGTCGTTGGGCAGCTCCGATGGTGGTGGTGGTTGGTGGGCTCGCTGGTGCCGGTGCGGGATGATGTGTGGCTGAGGTGGTGTGGGAGCTTGGGTGAAGACCCTGTCCCGGTCTTGTGCCGTGACCAGTGATGGCGGCGGCTGTAGCCGTCGTTGACCTTCCTGGAGGCATCGCTGTTTTGTTGCCGCTCCCCTCCTACACGGATCCGGCCATCTCGGCCTCTCCGGGGGAAACCCTTGATCTGTGATCGGACGATGGCGGCGCTTTGGCGTCGTTTTCCCTCTTGGGGGCTTCGTCTTGGGAGCCCGGCATCGGTGGGCGCGACCCGTGGATGGTGGCGGTTGTGGCGACCAGGCTTCTGTGGCAACGATGACGGTGGGAGCGATGTCGACGACGCGGCAATGGTTGCGGTAGTCGGCTATTCTCCGGCGTGTCCGCGGTTTTGTCTCGGGTTGTTTGTTGCTGTGGAGTCGAAGCTGCGGTGGCGGGGCCCTGTGGTATACGATGACCGGCTGCAGGTGGCCCGTTCGGCGATCTCCCGTGGCGCCAGCCGTGCCTGGTTTTGTTCTTCAGAGTTCTCCGTCAGAGTCGGAGCTGCGCTGTCTGGCCGCAGGTGGCTGAGATTTGGCGCAGATCTTCATGTAGCTGCACGCGTCCGCTTTGGTGTGGGTTGAGTCGACGATCGCCTGCGGCAAAGTCGGAGTCGTTTGCTCAGAGTGTAGGGATGGCGATAACGCCTCTAGGGGAGGAGTGATGACGATGACGCGTGCGTGCTGTCTCGACGAGACCCTCTTTGGAGTGGTGTGTGTGGGGTATCTTATGTGTGCCGCTCAGCGGTTGTGAGGGTTTTCGCTCGGTTCTCCATAATTAACCGTGCAATCTGGTTTTCACTCGGTTTTCCCTAATTAACCGAGCAACTCTCTTCTGCTTATTTAATCGATGAGGCAAAATTTTTGCCTCCGTTTCGAAAAAAAAGCACGCGTCCTTGAGCCCTTGGCCAGTGATGCTGCTCAGCGTGGTTGCCACGGTGCTCCATGTCCGCGACCTCCATGAGATGTTGAGCCATGGCGACCCCATCCCCTTCTTCTTCTTCTTATTCTTCTTCTGGCAGCGAGTCGGTGTACACGAAATGCAGCAGATGCCTGAAAACCTCTGCTCGCATGCCGTCGATTTGCACGCCGCTCTCTTTCATTGCGCCGTACAGCTCCGCCCTGAGGACCGTGGACCGTGCCGCGAGCACGCACCGAAGGTCTCCCAGCCGATCACGTCCGCCGCTCCGGAGGAGGCCACGGAAGTGGTGAGGCCAATCAAACGGGGGCACCACCACGCCGACGACGGACCATTCGTATTCATATGCGAGGACCTCGATGACCGTGAAGCAGTCGTCCTTGAGGAGGTGTGGCGCTCCAGGTCGGCCCTCTCGACCAAGTCGTCGCAGCTCCAGTAGGCGCCGGCGCCCACGAAGTCGCGCACCTCGCCGCTGGTCCTAGCGTAGCGCGGCACCGGGTTGGCGTGGTGGTCGAGCACGTCGAACGTGACCACGGCCTTGATAGGCGGCGTCGAGGACGGCCTTGACAGACACGAAAACGGTGGTTTCCGGGGTGGTGCCACTGGGGTAGAAGCCGAGGTGCCGTCTCCGACGCGGAAGGAAGGAGATGAGACGCCACAGCTGTTCTCATCCACGTACGAGTAGCCTTGGATCTTCATCATGCATGTGGTGCGTCGTCGGCGTCGTAGCACAGAGAATGGAGGCCGAGTCGCCGTTCGCAGTAGCCATGACGGCGTACCTGGGTCCGGTCCGGCGGCCGTCCAGCTCTGACGACCTAGGACTAGGAGCGAGCGAGACAGCTTGATGAGGCCGGACTTCTCTCAGATCGACGAGTCTCCCTTCGCTTATATGGATGGAGATGGACCTCAGCTCAGCACCTACTCCCTCCCAGTCCGACCAAGGGAACTGAGGTCAACACGGACTGAGGCCCGGGGCAAGAAGGGCGACGCCCTAGGGCCCCTGAAAAAATAATGGAAAACCCTATTTGCCACTCGTTTGCGGCAAGTTGTCCGGACTAGGCCCCACGACAGAGGAGAAAGACCAATAATACTAAACATACAAAGGTTTACATGCTTTTACACGATGATTAGGATCTTTTCAAACTAACTAACCACTCCCCCGATTTTCATGGGGATGGGCCCCTTCTCTCCCTTAATCTTCAATCAAAACCCACCTTTATGTAAAAGCATGTATCCTTTTGTATATTTTTTTGGAGAAATCTCGCCCACTTTTATTGATTGATAACAATGTTCATAGGTACACGGTTCCGTTTATAAGGGTTACCCAACCACACATGTCTACCTACTCCTAAATTACAAGCAAACTTGGTGAGATTATGAGCCTCGAAATTAAAATTCCTACACTCATGAATAAAAGACCAAGACGTACATATAAGAAGATATACGCACCGCAATCTCTTGGATGATAGCCGCATTAGGACCTCCCGTCCCCTTGTTGATATCTTTTACCACTTCTAGGTAGTCTGATGCTACTACCATATTCTGAATATCAAGATCATCTGTTAGGGCAAGAGCTTCACTGCATGCAAAAGTTTCGAGCGTCATTGGATCACCAGTTTCCTTTTGTACGTGTAGCATTACTGGGAGAAAGACGAGCGTTCAGGATGGGCTGGCCTGTTAAACGTTTCAACCATTCCGGTTTTGGGAAGGTTTAGCCGATCCCGGTTTGGGAATCTTCCTTCTAGGAGGTTCCTGAAGCGGGTTTTTTTTCCTGTTCCTTTTTCTTTTTTAGTTTTTTCCTGTTTCTTTTTCTTTCTTTCGGCGCCCTATATCTTCAAAAAAGAAAGCTATTAATGACTGTTTCGATCAACAAGCACGCCGGCGGCTGTCACTTCCATTTTCTTCTTTTTTCATGTTTATTTTCTTTTTAAAAAAGTTTACTGAGCTTATTGAAAAGAAGCGTAAATTTTCAAAAATGCTTGTGTTTTTCTTAAATTGTTCAAAACTTCAAAACAAATCCTGTTTTCCAATTTTGTTAACAAATTTAGAAAAATTGTCGCCTTTCCCCAAAAAACAGGGCTTCAAAAATTGTTCACAGACGCAATTTTTTTTAGCATTTTCAAAGCTTTTATTTAGAGTTTAAAAAAATCTCTCTCTTTTTTTTCAAAAATGTCCGTGCTTTCAATTTTGCTCAAAAATCCCCCCTTTCCCAAAATTTGTTTAAGATTTAAAAATATTTGAGTTTTCCAAAGAATGTTGGTGTTTTCAAATAAATTACAATTTTTTAAAAAATTATTCAAAAAATTTGAAATGATTTTGTTTTAATAAATATTCTATTCTCTCAATAAAATCATGTTCAAAATCCAAAAAATATTTAGATCTGTTGCCAATGCCACTCATAGTTCTTTTTTTGAGGGTTAATTGGTATACGTAGGTAGCAGTAGGTTTTGCTCAAGTGCCAAGAAAATGTGCTAGTCGTGCCGTGCCGGGCTGGCAAGGCAGCCCAGGCGTGGTTTCCTAGTTTACTTACCGCTGGTTAACTCAAAAAAAAAACAAATGGGGCGATGTGGGTGGGAGGATTTATCGATCGCTAGTAGCAATAGGAGGGAGGTGGAACCATCACGACGTTCGATTCTCCTTTAATAGTAGAGATTATCTTATACTACTTGTTCAAACTATAATTTAGATTGGCACGTGGCAGTGTTCAGGAGCCCTTAACAATTTCGGAGGCATGGATCTATAGTTCAAGGCAACCATGCATTTTTTTCCTGTTACGGAGATAAAATATTTGCCTCATCCATTAATTAAGAGAGAGATAAGAGTTTTATAGATGGCATTGTTACAACAAAACAATCATTCTCGCAATATGACTTTCCCAAGTTCTTTGGCACACCCTTATGCTAGCGAGAAGCAATGGTGGAGGTGCGGACTTGTGACGGAACACCCGTGTGTTGCGCCCATTCCCCAAGAGGGTATGTCCATGGTGTTTCGAGTTTAAAAATTGCAGTTGCATCTCTAGGAATCGCCAGAATTCAAGTGGCATCTATCTAATTTATTACTTATTAACCCTTAAAAGAAGGCAACACATGGCAGAAATCAGCCCACTCCCTTTTCAGCCCGTTGACGGATTGCTCGAAATCGAAACCGACTAGCCTCCGAGAGCCCAACCAATCTCGTTTGGGCCCAAAAGCTTAAACCGCCAGAAAACCCTACTCCCCCCTCTGCTCCCACTCCTCCCCTCCGCCATGGCCGCCGCCTGCGGCTGGGCTCCTACCTCGGCGACGTCTCCGCGCTCTCCTCCCCGCGTCCCCTCCTCCTCGCCGGTAACTTCCCCTCCCTCCCCCCCATCCCCTCTCCCGCTCCACTACATCACCTCACCTATTACGCCGCGCGCTCCCGCAGGGACCGGCTCGGAGCTGCTCGTCTACGACCTGGACGCCGCCAGGCTCCTCGCCTCCTTCCGGGTCTTGGACGGCGTGCGCGTCCACGGCATCCGTGCCCCCAGCGGCTCGCCCCCCGCCGACGGGCGCACCGTCGCCGTCTTCGGCGAGAGGAGGGTGAAGCTCCTCAGGCTCCGCGTCGACGCGGAGGATGGCGGCGTACGGCTGGAGCTGGAGCAGAGGCTCCCCGGGTTCGATCACTGGGTGCTCGACGCTTGCTTCCTCGAGGTATACACGCTCGGTCGAGCTGTCCGGTCCCCGCATCCATGGTATACAAGCTTCAATTTCCTCTGCCATTCAAGTTTGCTCGTTCTCGGTGCAGGTGGACGGGCTGCTCGCGGTCGGTTTGGGCGACAATTCAGTGGCGTTGTGGGATTTGACGGACCGCGTGTTTGTTACCAGAGTGAATTCTCCAGGTTCGACGAGCATCGTGCCCTTGCCCCGAAGTTCCAAATTATATCCTCTGCGACAGAATTTGTATTGATATACTTGTTCCGGTGTGTTTTGTGGCTGCAGAGAAGTGCCTTCTGTATTCAATGAGAATGTGGGGGGACTCTGTTAGATCCCTCCTCGTGGTGTCTGGTACCATTCTGAACGAGGTAAGCCGTCCAGACTCGCATCTACTATGACAAAACTATGAGATATACTCTTGCTTTTATGTACAAATCATGACTATATTCCATGGTACCTGTTTCCCAGATTCTTATTTGGAAATTGGTACCCGAAACCCGGAGTTCTTCCTTGTTAAGCTCGGACGAGTTGGGTGCTACTAGTGTAGAGAACCACAGGATCTTACCAATGAAACAGCCAAAATTGTTATGGCAGTGCTCGCATGTGGATGTTAAGTTGTCAGTAGCTGGTACCTCCTACTCGCATCTACTACTATATGTACCTGACTTCTTTGTTATGGCAGTGCTCGCATGTGGATGTTAAGTTGTCAGCCACAGGATCTTACCAATGAAACAGCCAAAATTGATGATGTGGACATTATACCCAAACTGACACTTTTCGGACACAGTGCTAGAATTTGGGATTGTTGCATATCTGATTCTGTAAGTTTGTTGCACTTTGCCTTTTCGTCTTTCAGTTTTGAAGGTGGATTTGTCATTATGTTTGTTTAGCGACGGCCATTTTCTTAATTCTTTTCTACTCACAACTCTGTCATGGACACATACCATATTATTGCATTGATGCTTTTTTGCGACAAAAGGGGAACTTGATTATCTAGCTGTTATTGTAGACGAAATACAGCTTACTGTTTTCACCTGAACTTGCCTTTTAGATAGTTATAACTGCTGGCGAGGATTGTACTTGCTGCATTTGGGGCATGGATGGAAAGCTAATCAAAACATTCAAAGAACACATGTAAGTTGGGAAGATCAACTTAGATAAAGTGTAAGGCGAGCAAATTAAGTATGTCGGAATTTGACTACCTTGACTTGCAACAAGTGCTTCCCTTAGTAAAACTTAATTTTCTATGCTGCATCTATTGTTACAGTGGCCGAGGATTATGGCGATGTTTATATGATCCAAGCTCACTAGTTCTGATCACCGCGGGGTTTGATTCTGCAATCAAAGTGCACCACCTATGTAACTCCTCTTTTCATGACATATTGGAAGAAAACGTGGCCCCAGATGGTCTGAAATACGATTCTGAGGTGTTTGAAATATCTTCTCCTATAGTATCAGGACAGCATGGTGCCTTGGATAGGTATGGTGTGCTTCCGTGTTTTCATGTATTATCTCCATTTTTCATTGTGATATAGTGTGAGTGATTGTTTTTTTCATTTATCACAGCAAAAGCGAATATGTCCGATGCTTACATTTTGTGCAAGAAAATGTTCTCTATGTTGCCACAAACAATGGATATCTGCATCATGCTGAGCTCTCTGATACAAAAGATCCAAGATGGACTGAGGTTATTCAGGTCACTGAGAAAGCACCAATTATATGTATGGATGTAATGACAGGGTGCTCAGACATTTCTTTGGATAAGGAGGATATAATTGCCCTTGGAGACGGTCGTGGAAATGTTACTATTGTCCGTTTAAGCAGTCCCAGTCTTCTTGAACCTAAAATGGATTTATCTTTCACCTGGCAAGCTGAAAAGGACAGGCAACTACTAGGACTGTACTGGTGCAAGTCACTTGAATGTAGGTATGTAGATTATTTCCTATTTACTCTCTGGTTAGCAGGTAATTATTGTTCTCAACAGTTTTCCTTCTTTTTTCCTCGCAGCCACATTTTCACAGCTGATCCTAGAGGCACTCTTAAGTTATGGAACATAAGAAATGCCCTTTTCTCAAATGGCCATCCGATTACTCAGGAGGTTTCACTTGTTGCAATGTTTGAATCTCCCTTTGGGGCTCGAATCATGTGTTTAGATGTATCACTTCAAGATGAGGTAATTCTTATAAACTTGCTCTGTTTCTCATTGAATGCAATACCTTAACAGTGGCTTATAAAATATTTCACGTGAATATCAGACGTTTTACAATTATGACTATGGGAACACTAATTGTTTATAGAATACCCGTGCCTGATGTTCTAACTATCAGAAGAAAAGATGTTACAGTTTGCCGCAAAGAATATATTTTGTTCTCTAATGTATAAAAAACGAACATGTTATTTTCTATGCAGATCCTTATAACAGGTGATAAGAAGGGTAACATCGCTGCCTTTCCTTTTCATAAAACATTGGCAGCACATGACAGCAGTGAGGCACAACAGAAGATACCTTTACGTGACCGTTTTAAAGGAGCTCATGGCATTTCTGGTGTCACAAGTGTTCAGATAATCACCTCAGCTTCAGATCATATTGAAATCCACACTGTATGTACAGAATTTTGTTGTTTTTCCTTTTATTGAAGTCATGAGCTTGGCCTGACATAAACTCCTCTCCTCTGAACATTTTACAGACTGGGGGAGACGGCTGTATTTGCTTCTTCAAGTATGGGAGGAATGTGAAAAACGTTGAATTTGTTGGAATGAGACAATTGAAAGAATTAGGAACCATTCAATCGATCTACGCTAATCATACCTCTGTTAACCAATTGGTTGGTACCTATGCAATAGGTTTCACCTCTGCGGATTTTATCATTTGGGACCTTGAAAATGATACAAAGGTAGCACATAACATACTGATAAACTGGACAACTGGAGGCTTGAATTTGGCAATGGTTGAGCTAATCTGTTGATTCTGGATTATTTTTTTCCTTCTATAGCTGGTTCAAATATCCTGCGGAGGATGGCGGCGCCCTTATTCTTACTATCTTGGGACAGTCCCTGAGTATCAAAACTGTTTCGCCTTCGTAAAGGTTAGTTGCCCTTTGCTTAAGAGTGTTTGTGGAAGTGTTATCTTAACTGATATTTTGTCCAAATTTACACACCTCATGAGAATCGACTTCCTAGCAGGACCACAGTATTCATGTGCATAGACACTGGGCACCAACTCAAGATAGGAAGTTGCTTCCTCAAGTTTTTCATACACAGTTCCATGGAAGGGAAGTGCATTCTCTTTGCTTCATAGATCCAGCAAGCTATTCAATTCCTCAGAAGAGTACGGATTTGTGGATTGCAACCGGGTGTGAAGATGGAACCGTCCGGCTTACAGGGTAAATAAGTCATTATTGACACATAATAACAAACGAGGTTTAAATCAAATATACCTGTTCATTTCAGGTTCTGTTATGAACCATATGATATATGTTGTTCTTGATCTTTGTTACAGGTACTCGGCTAGTAGTGCCGGAAGATGGTGCTCATCCAAGCTGCTTGGGGAGCATGTTGGCGGGTCAGCTGTGAGAGATACGTGTTTCATCCCAAAAACATACACATTAGCAGATAAATCGCGCAACTCTAGTGTCAGTTCTGCCGACACTTGGGTCGAAAACAAGGACACCACTTACATATTGATATCTGTTGGATCAAAGCAAGTTCTTACGGCTTGGATTCTAGAACCTAGAATTGCAGAGAACAACAAACAAGTGTGTTCGAGTGATCGAGATTTAGACACCAAGCAAAGCTCAGAATGCTCAGACAATAGTGGTTCAGCCGTTACATTTCAGTGGCTTTCTACCCACATGCCACCAAAGCTTGGCACCAATAGGTTGAAAGCTGATCATGTAAAGCTGAACTTCGAGGAAGGCGGGAAAGGAAATTCCTCTGCTCAACCCAATCTGGCTATTATGGATCAGATGGAAAATGACTGGCGTTACCTTTCTGTTACAGCATTTCTTTTGAAACATCCGGCTACCGAGTAAGATTTGACACTGCACTCATCATGAATTGCTCACAAATAATAGGGTCTATGGTACTTTCTGTTTCTGCTCTCGCGAGAAATATGTCTCATGAATCGCTCACAAATATAGGGTCTTGGGCATCTGTTTCAGCTTTTTGAAGAAATGACTCATGAATTGCTCACAAATAATAGGGTCTATGGTACTTTTTGTTTCTGCTCTCGCGAGAAATATATCTCATGAATCGCTCACAAATATAGGGTCTAGGGATATTCTCTGTTTCAGCTCTTGCAAGAAATGACTCATGAGTTGCTCACAAATATAGGGTCTAGAATACTTTCTTATTAGCTCTTGCAAGAAATGACTCATGAGTTGCTCACAAATATAGGGTCTAGAATACTTTCTTATTAGCTCTTGCAAGAAATGAGGGTAATCTAAGCTCTTTGTTTTGTGCCAGATTGACAGTTTGTTTTGTGGTTGTTGCTTGCTCTGATGCAACAGTTATTGTCCGTGCGCTTCTTTTGCCTTCTCGACTATGGTAAGCAACATGAAATTTCTGAAGCAGAGTTTCTATTTATCTGCACTAGTCTCGGGGGTTTCAGTTAGCTGTTCCTTTTCTTTGTGTACAGGTTTGATGTTGCCTTGCTGGTCCCACAGGCATCACCAGTTCTTGTGCTACGGCATATTGTCGTCGCCTCTAGTGCCCACTGTGAAGGTAAGCTCGAACTGATGGAAAGGGCTAGGCAATCCACATATACACTTCAACAAGTTCTACCTTTTCTTGTTTGTTTTGGTAATTATGTTAAGAATAATGTAATTCACACATTTGCTTTCAGGTGATGCTTATAATGGGGATAGATACATTATCGTGAGTGGATCTACAGATGGTAGCATCACATTGTGGGACCTAACAGACACCATTCATGGCTTTATGGAACTAGTATCAGAGACTAAGCCGCACATGGTTAACGACTGCCAAAAGCGGCCCAAGACAGGAAGAGGGAGTCAGGGTGGTCGCCGTCGGTGGCGACCACTGGCAAACAGTTCTGTGAAAAAGGGTAATGAACAGGCATTGCTCCCCAGTGAGAACAATCTGAATACCTGCGGTGCTGCTGTGGGAAATTCACGCGGAACTCCCAGAGCGGAAGAAAATGTGGAATTCCTGCTGGCGGGAGGGTGCGCCGTCTGTTTTTTGGGGATGATTTGTAACTCCATTTGATGTGTAGCACTTTTCGACAGAGGGGATGAATTACAGACAGTCTGCGATCTGGTGCCACTTTTAGAAGGCTGGCTTTATTTGATTGAATGGAATAGAGAAACCTAAGTCGTTTCTCATCTGGATCTACCGTGAGTTTTCTTTTTGTTCAAAAATCTAAGCTGAGTATTGGTACACTACGAAGAAGCCATGTGACCAAGTAGCCTTCTAAAACCAGCTAAAAAACGCCCCATTGCAGCGTCGAGAGAGATCAAGCACACGGGGCCTTGCCAAATGTCACCAAATATATAGAAAACTCCTCACAGAATGTCGCTTGCAACTAAAAGAATATTCTATTGTAATGAGATAGTACATAAATGTCAAACCCGCCCAGTGAGTTAGGGATACAACTACCCTCCTAACCGTCCAACCATTTGCTCCCTTTGATAAGTAACACCATAGCAACGGGTGGTAATATATATAGGTGTGTGTATCAATTATTGTTACATACATAAAGTTACATTATTTCAAACAAAAGGAAATAATAATGCACAACCGTCGTAGTACGTGCATGGTGGTATTAGAGGTCACAATACATAATCATATGCATAATTAAGATACAAAGCCCCAATCACCTAGATACATACTCCTTCCGTTCCAAATTGCTCGTCGTGGTTTTAGTTCAAATTTAAACTAAAACCACGACGAGTAATTTGGAACGGAGGGAGTACATATTAGACTTTTATTACCATGAGCCGCTTCATTTGACATCCCGAACTATGAATGTGCGGCTGCTAGGAATTGTATCAGACCTCTTCTTCTTTGGTCTCATAGCGGAGATCAAAGCAATTCATGCCATAAAACAAGCCATCGTCAAAGTTTTGAATCCTCACTTCTCCATTGGTCATCTTATCCTTCAGGGTGTAGGAGAAAGGGACTTTATATTTAGCTTGAGTTGCAGTCACAATCAGTGTCACTTTTTTTCTTGCTGGCACAGTAACTTGGTATTCAACCCCTTGTTTCTTCTCAGTTTCCTCGGTTTTCCCCCAAGTCGTTCCTTTTGTAGATTCATAACCAAGTTTCAGACTGCCATCAAGAACTATTGGAATTACCGCATACGTGACAGAGGCTTCGACACTTGCCTTATGGAACCGGGTTGACTCCAATTTGCTTGTCTCCTTCCTTGTGATGGTCAGGGATGATTTGATAGTGTTTTCTTTACTAGTCTTGTTGATAGCTGATGCAGTGGCCATATTCATATTGGTGCTATCATAAATTCTATGACGGTCTTCTATATGATACTGAATATTGTAGATCTCTCGACTGATAATTGGTTCTTCAAACTGTACTCTTGCTTCCTTCGTGAATATCCCAGTGCCAGCAGCAATGCAATCATCAGTAGACCTCACACAGAAATGACCATCGTCGATGCTTTGAAGTGCAAAGTGATCA
Organism: Triticum aestivum; assembly: GCF_018294505.1. NCBI lineage: Eukaryota > Viridiplantae > Streptophyta > Magnoliopsida > Poales > Poaceae > Triticum > Triticum aestivum. Next base: position 515,797,063 of record NC_057805.1, read on the forward strand.
CCAAATTCAAACACCTTGAATAAATCCTCAGTGCCAGCCATCTCTTTTGTGTCACCCAACGTGATCCAACCCAGCTAAGCCGCAGAAACTTGTTGCAAGCTTTTGATTTGATACGTACAGTGCCCTGGGCATAATTGCAAGTAGTGAAAATTACAGATGAATCTGCAATATCACTTGATTCAAATGGAAAATATGTATAACCACTATTGAATTTCTTCCATCTTAGGTACAAGCCGTTGTCGCCTTTGATAGCCACATCTGGAGGCAAAATTATTTGCTCTCCCATGTCATAGAGTGTGTGCAAGCTATTCAATGAGTCAGAAGACTCAGAACTGGAAAGAACTCCAACATCTTCTCCCTTCATAGGATGGGTAAACCTGTTAGGAATATAAAGAGGTGCAAAATTACATCAATAAAAAGACACAAATAAACACATGACACACTTATCTGGGTGTAGAATAAGCTGCTCTCAATGCATTGACTCTTAGCTTGATTTCGCAGGATACGATAGATTTTTAGAGATAACTACAGGGTATAAAACATTGGGTGACACAAAAGAAATATTCTACCAGGGCATATACGATATTAAGCATTGGCGAGAGGGCCACTGCCACTATACACTCGAGGGCATATATGATATTTGTTAATGTTTTGATACAATGGCATATACGATATTGAGTGTATAGTGGCAGTGGCCCTCTCGCAGAAATATTAATTATACTAAATATTAAGCATATGTGATACTAAACATTGGGTGATCCAACTCTTAGCTTTGATGTTTATGATGGTTCTTTTGACACAAATAAAACATTGCAAGAATATTACAACAGAAGAATAATTTAGTATGCACAAATACCGCTCCATGACTATATGTGCCCATCAAGACAAATATAGTTACATTACATGAGATTTTTCTTGGACAAGGTCCAGCCAAAGGCTTCACTCTAGCAACTTGACTATATGTGCCCATCAAGGCTCGCATGACCATCAGCCTCCAATGCATCTTCTGATAAAATTCTTTCTAGTGTATTAAAATTTCTTATTTTGATATATTAATTATTACAAAATATTGGTTTGGATCATAAAATTCGGCTAGTAACTACAAAAAATCAAAATATTGTAAAACTATACAATTTATATAGTTTTATGGTAGTATGTTTGCATATTTTTTTCCTTATTTTAATTTCAAATTTACGAGAGGTTTACATAGAAACATAGACTGCTACGACAGTGTTTGTGGATTAAGACAAAATTGAATTTCCTACAACTTATTACTATGAGATTCTTTGATTCTATTTGGTGATTTTTAATTGAACGCAAAATCTTGCATGTTGACTCTGGATTTTGCTTCAAAGGTATATGGAATATGGCCATGCATGGCTATGCCCATAAGATGTTCTTATAAATCAATGTTGTGGTTTTGTGTAGACAAGCACCGTCAACGAGCCTTTTTTGTAACAATCAATTGTTGAAGTATAATGTGACCAACCTTCATTATCTTGGACTTTTAGACCTACCGGTAGCTGGGTGCACAGAACTTATAATAGTATCAAAGCCAAGAGATCTTGGGTTAAAGTTTTGGCTGAATAAAACATTTCCTCAACCAATTTTAACGCACGTTTGGGCCTTATCAAGTCGCACGTGAGAGGGGATGTTGCATTTCATTGGGTTGGACAACCTTCTTCGTCAGTTTGAACTTATTTTTCTGAGTTCGTCAGTTTGAACGTTAATACCAATGTGTTTGCTACCATATTGCTCTTGTTGACTTCTCTTCTAGCGCATTTTCAGCCATATAGTTAAGACGAAATAAAGGTTTTGTCATAGATGTGATCACTTTTATGATTGGTTGTCTTTTTCATCAACAGTAGCTTTGTCATAGATGTCACTTTTTCTTGTAGTGTTCCACGTCAACAAATAAATACTTGATTGTTGCCGTCATGGAGGTCAAAGGAAGAGTGCCGACATTGATCTTCTTTTGTTCTTTTACTTTCTTACAAAGTTCTGTTTTTTCATAAATAAAGGGAAAATTGGCATAATGACATGCTTAAGGTGATGAGCTATGCAGATATATAGTCACATAAGTTACCACCGGAGTAATTATACTCATTGATTCTATTCACATCAACACTGAGGAACTTATTAGCCTACATGGTGTCATTGTATGAATAGTTTAGTAAATTGAGAAATAGGTACACAAGCAGACCACAAAAAGGCCCATCAACAATCATAGTAATCATATAACGACTAGTGTCGAAACCTTGAAGATATATCCAAATAGCAGTATCGTAGCCCCCTCGAGGCTGGAGACAAGGTGGCGAATAGGGGCTAGACTCCTCTAACCAATCCCTCCCCTTGGTGCATATGCTTAACGGTAGGATATAAGTATATACATGCTACTTGTTCTAAGTAATTAGCTAGTTAGTGCTTAAGGCCCATACCCATTTTCCTAGCTATGTGCTTGCCATGAGCCCAAAAAAATAGCCCAGGCCTAGGACATCACATAGAAGTCATTTAGTCTATTAGTTTGTCGAGACCTAGCGTTTTCGCATGGCATGTAACTGACCAGTCATGTTCCTGCTTCCTATGGCCAGGAGACCGGGACACCGCTGCCGTGTGGTCGATATTGTGGCTTTCGTCATTCTATGTATCCTTGCGGTGTCCTAGTGTATGTTGACATGTTCTGTCGTTCTTATGGTTTTTATGGTTTTTGCTAAATGTAATTCTTGTGAGCCGTTTGATGCTTCTATATTGAAATTCCTATGCAGGGATGGGGAATTAAGAATAGATCATTCGGCTAGCACTATAACTCTATTTCGCTTTTTCAACATATATTGCCACTCTTCGGTATCAATCGCATGCTATATTAAAACTTGATATATTATGATGTTGTATCTCATGTGTTCGTAGTTTCCTTGGCCCCGGCCCCTTTATATTCTGTTGAGGCAGAGGGTCGGTATGTCATGTTGTTCAGTCTGTGGGACACATTTTATGATAAAATTCAGTGGGGTTTTACTTATTATTGAGAAGGTTAACTCTGGTTTTGTTTCGTGGAAATGATATAGATGTAGGAGGAAATATGAAAAGTAAACATGCATTACCTGACTACTCCCTCCGTCCTTTAAAGAGTGTACTTCCAACTTTGTTGGAAAGTCAAATTGTTTTATGTTTGACCGTATTTATACAATGATACACCAACATTTATGTCATCAAATGAGTAGATTTAGATTCATGATAAAATATATTTTCATCGTATGCCCATTTGGTTTCAAAAACATTGATTTATTTTTGCATAAACTCGGTCAAAGTTTGAGATAGTTTGACCCTCCAACAAAGTTGGAAGTACACACTTTAAAGGACGGAGGGAGTAGGTAGAGTCTACTCATAACTTTGTTGTCGAACCACGACATCTCGATGGTGAGCCTAAGCAAGGTGCATAACGGCTTGGACATATCCTCCTCGAGCTCGTCCGTGATGCCAACCAGCAGTGTACCAGTACTGGCCTGAGCAATAGGCACCAGGTATTTATTGTTGTAGGCGCATCTGACGTGCCGGAGATGCACATTCTTATCATCCAAGTAGAAACGGGTGTGCGTGGTACTCGTAAGGGCGTCGTTGTACTCCAACTCACCAAACGTGACGATGCCCTCCTTGCTCGTGGCATTCCGGTCGCCCAGGTACAGGAAATTGTTGCCCCCAGACCTCAGAGAGACGCATCTTGGCAGCGCCGATGCTGGTAACGACGACATATTCGGATGTGTGTGTGTGTGAGAGAGAGTTTGTAGAGTGCTGGATCGTGTTGCTCGGCCTAGATCAATGTTCATATATATATATATATATATATATATATATATATATATATATATATATATATATATAGAGAGAGAGAGAGAGAGAGAGAGAGAGGAGGCCGACCGATGGGAACATCGTGTGTGCAACCACACAAAAACCTTTATTGTTTGCTTGGGTAGTTGGGTGTTGGCGAACCCAACTAAGGCGGTAAGAAAATAAATGGGATTAAACAGGATTGAAGCACCGGCAAATGTACGGGCGTTCAATTTGAATGATTTGCTGTACTCCCTCCTTCCATCTACATAGGGTCTAATGCTTTTTCAAAACTAACTCTGACCAAATGTTAAAGCAATAATATATGACATGCAAGTTACACAAAGCATACCGTCAAATTCGTACGTGAAAGGAGCTTCCAATGATATAATTTTCACATTATACATCTAATTGTATTATTAATCTTATAGATAGTCAAAGGCGGTCTTGAAAAGCGCATTAGGCCCTATGTAGATGGAAATCGGGCTTAGGCGCATGTTGAAGACAAAGCTCCTCGGCCTCTGGTCGCTTGAGCGTACGATCGCACGTCAGGAATCCCGTCTTCTCCACCTCAAGGATGGGGAGGCCAATACCAGATTCTTCCATCAACATGCGAGACATCGACAGAGGAAGAATGCGCTGATGTCCTTGTCACACAACAGCGAGCGCATTACTGGTCAGGATAACATTGCTTCCATTGTGGACAACTATTACAACTTGCTGCTGGGTACGGCGTCCCCGCGCCAGCTTTGTCTTAACCTGGATGCTCTTGATCTACCGACGCGGGATCTAGGAGGACTTGGGAGGCCATTCACGGAAGAGGAAGTCCTGCAAACTATCAAGTCCATGCCGCTTGATAAAGCCCCGTGTCCGGATGGATTCACAACTAGGTTCTATGTTTCATGCTGGTCTATTATCAAAGATGATTTGTTGGCAGCTTTCTCGATGTTCCATCATGGTGATATGAGGGGATTGGCTTCGATCAATAAGGCGCTAGTTACTCTTTTGCCGAAAAGAGATGATGCAGAGGAGTTGAGTGATTTCAGGCCCGTGAGCTTGATGCATGGTGCGATCAAAATCTTCGACAAAGTGCTAGCATGCCGGCTGGCTCTTGAGCTGCCTAATCTGATCGGCCCCCATCAAAGTGCTTTTGTCAAAGGGAGAGCGCTCCATGATAACTTCATGCATGTCCAGAGCATGGCAAGGCGACTGCGACTACACGCACTCAAGCACCCTACAATCGTGTTAAAGCTTGATATTTCGAAGGCTTTCGACACTGTCCAATGGGCGTTCCTGCTTGAGGTGCTTCAACGAATGGGTTTTGGTAGGACGTGGACGAACTAGATGGTAGGGCTCTTGGCCACTTCCTCAACTCGTGTCATGGTGAACGGGACTCCGGGTGCCCCAATTCACAGTTGCAAGGGCCTTCGGCAGGGCGGCCCCCTCTCTCCCATGCTATTCATCATCACTATGGAGCCTCTTCAGAAACATTTTCAGCTGGCCGTGGACAGACGGGTGCTAGCCCCCCTAGCGCGGGTTGGATTCAAGCAACGATTGTCTGTCTTTGCTGATGATGTGATTGTATTCCTGAAGCCGGATGCATCGGACCTGAGTGCCTGTGTGTGCATCCTGGACATCTTTGGCTCCGCGTCTGGTCTCCATGTGAATCTCAGCAAAACGGCCGCAATCCCGATCCGCTGCTCGGAGGAGCAAGTGCAGCAAACTGCGACCATTACCGGCTGCCAAATCAGCGATTTTCCTTGTAGATACCTGGGCCTTCCTCTTTGCCTCAGGAAACCATCCGTGGCTCAGCTTCAGTACTTGGTGGAGCGATTGGCGAAGTGCCTGCCAACTTGGAAAGCAGCTACCCTAGCGCCGCCTCGAGCTCCCCCCTCCTCCTACCTCCCTCCCCTCGCCGCGACCTCGACGTACTGGCGGGCAAAGCCCGGCCAGTGCTGGCGGCGGCGGGGCACTTTCCTTCCCCCGCTCGGCCCGGCGAGCGCGGGCCTCAGGGTCGGGCGGCGGCGCGACGTTGGCTCGGGGCGTGGCAGCGCGGCTGCAGCAGACGGCAGCGGAGACGCGGGCTGTGGGCGGCGGCGTGAAGGGGCTGCAACAGCGGTGATGCGCGGTGGGCTCCGGCAGCGACAAACGGCCAGATCTTGGCCCAGGTGGCGCGGGCTACGGGCGTCCGCTCCTACCATGGCCGCGGCTGGTGATGGTGGAGGCGCAGTAGCGGTGGCTGGTGGGCGTGCTGGTCGAGATCCAGGCGTCCCGCCAGCTGGACGACGACGGCAGTGCAGATGGGCTCCTCGGTGAGTTTTCTTGGTGGCCAGCGGCGGTCCTTGGGGGCCCTCCTCGCCGGTGGCCGGGCCTGCGACGGTGGCTTTGCGCGGTTCTGTGACGGCTGCTGAGATGGGGCGGCACAGGGGTTTGTCCGATGGGGAGGTTGGCTAGAGGGATGGGCGGCGTCGACGTGCACAGGGGTGTGCCGGCCCGGATGCGTTCGCTCCCTCACCTCCCCCTTTCCCCAGCCACGTGCAGGTTGTCGCAACTCCGGCGATGCTCAAGGCGGGTCGTCTGCCGCGGGACATCGGTCGGGGGTGTTCCTCTGGTACAAAGCTGGCCTCTTTGGATGGTCTTGGGGGTGCCTGGATGTTGGGCGGCGGGAGGCGTGGAGTTCGAGGGCGTAACCTGCGTCTCAGGTGCGGGCGGGCTGCCATGGCTTCGTGTAGGGGTTGGCTGCGGGTGGTGGGTGGAGCGGGGGTGTCAGAGGGGTGTGAACGCCGGGGTCCATCACTTGCCCAGTCCTCGTGCTGGCCGCCGCCGGCGGCGTCCACGGACGTCGTATCCTTCTTGAAGGCTCCGTCGCGGTGCTCCCACTCCTCCATGTGGCTCCGGGTGGAAACTTGATCTTCGGATCGGACGGTGGCGGCTATCCGTGGTCGTACCCCTCTGGGAGGCACCGTCCTGGAGTCCTTGCTCCGTCATTGTCTGTCTCACCCCTCCTCGGTGGCTCCAAGTAGTTCTTCTTGGTTCATCTCTAGTTTGCTTGGTTGTCGTCCGAGTGGTGTGTCGGTGCCCGTACCTTTGTATCTTGCCTTGGGTATGTGCTGTGTGCCGTGGTGGGTGTGTTTGTATCAGTTCGCTCGGATGTATGTGGTGATGTTTGCTTTATAATATAAAGCGGGGGCGACCCTTTTTCGGTTAAAAAAAAGTTTACCCCAAGAGGCTAGTCATGTTAAAATCTTTGAGGTTAGAAACTCCCGGACCACCAAAAGATTTTTTTTTCTAGCAACGAGCCCCCAATTAGCTAAGTGGTACTTGTGTTGATCTCCCATGTTACTGTTGGAAATATGCCCTAGAGGCAATAATAAATGGTTATTATTATATTTCTGTGTTCATGATAATAGTCTATTATTCATGCTATAATTGTATTGTCCGGAAATCGTAATACACGTGTGAATACATAGACCACAACCTGTCCCTAGTAAGCCTCTAGTTGACTAGCTCGTTGATCAACAGATAGTCATGGTTTCCTGACTATGGACATTGGATGTCATTGATAACGGGATCACATCATTAGGAGAATGATGTGATGGACAAGACCCAACTTAAGCATAGCATAAAAGATCGTGTAGTTTCGTTTGCTAGAGCTTTTCCAATGTCAAGTATCTTTTCCTTAGACCATGAGATCGTGCAACTCCCGGATACCGTAGGAGTGCTTTGGGTGTGCCAAACGTCACAACATAACTGGGTGACTATAAAGGTGCATTACGGGTATCTCCGAAAGTGTCTGTTAGGTTGGCACGGATCGAGACTGGGATTTGTCACTCCGTGTGACGGAGAGGTATCTCTGGGCCCACTCGGTAATGCATCATCATAATGAGCTCAATGTGACTAAGGCGTTAGTCACGGGATCATGCATTGCGGTACGAGTAAAGAGACTTGCCGGTAACGAGATTGAACAAGGTATTGGGATACCGACGATCGAATCTCGGGCAAGTAACATACCGATTGACAAAGGGAATTGTATACGGATTGATTGAATCCTCGACACCGTGTTTCATCCGATGAGATCATCGTGGAACATGTGGGAGCCAACATGGGTATCCAGATCCCGCTGTTGGTTATTGACCGGAGAGGCGTCTCGGTCATGTCTGCATGTCTCCCGAACCCGTAGGGTCTACACACTTAAGGTCCGGTGACGCTAGGGTTGTAGAGATATATGTATGCGGAAACCCGAAAGTTGTTCGGAGTCCCGGATGAGATCCCGGACGTCACGAGAGGTTCCGGAATGGTCCGGAGGTAAAGAATTATATATAGGAAGTCAAGTTTCGGCCACCGGGAAAGTTTCGGGGGTTACCGGTATTGTACCGGGACCACCGGAAGGGTCTCGGGGGTCCACCGGGTGGGGCCACCTATCCCGGAGGGCCCCGTGGGCTGAAAGTGGAAGGGAACCAGCCCCTTTGTGGGCTGGGGCGCCCCCCTTGGGCCTCCCCCCTGCGCCTAGGGTTGGGAACCCTAGGGGGGGAGTTCCCCCTTGCCTTGGGGGGCAAGGCACCCCTTCCCCCCCACTTGGCCGCCGCCCCCCCCCCTTGGATTTGATCTCCAGGGCCGGCGCCCCCCCCAGGGGGCCTATATAAAGGGGGGGAGGGAGGGCAGCACACAACAGCCTTGGGCGCCTCCCTCCTCCCCTGCAACACCTCTCTCTCTCTCTCTCGCAGAAGCTTGGCGAAGCCCTGCAGGAGACCCGCTACATCCACCACCACGTCGTCGTGCTGCTGGATCTCCATCAACCTCTCCTTTCCCCTTGCTGGATCAAGAAGGAGGAGACGTCGCTGCACCGTACGTGTGTTGAACGCGGAGGTGCCGTCCGTTCGGCACTCGGTCATCGGTGATTTGGATCACGGCGAGTACGACTCCGTCATCCACGTTCATTGGAACGCTTCCGCTCGCGATCTAGAAGGGTATGTAGATGCACTCCTCTCCCCTCGTTGTTAGTATACTCCATAGATGCATCTTGGTAAGCGTAGGAAAATTTTAAATTATGCTACGATTCCCAACAGTGGCATCATGAGCCAGGCCTATGCGTAGTTACTATGCACGAGTAGAACACAAAGCAGTTGTGGGCGTTGAGTTTGCCAATTCTTCTTGCCGCTACTAGTCGTTTCTTGTTTCGGCAGCATTGTAGGATGAAGCGGCCCGGACCGACCTTACACGTACGCTTACGTGAGACAGGTTCCACCGACTGACATGCACTAGTTGCATAAGGTGGCTAGCGGGTGTCTGTCTCTCCTACTTTAGTCGGAACAGATTCGATGAAAAGGGTCCTTATGAAGGGTAAATAGAAATTGGCAAATCACGTTGTGGTCATACGTAGGTAAGAAAACGTTCTTGCTAGAAACCTACAAACCACGTAAAAACTTGCAACAACAAATTAGAGGACGTCTAACTTGTTTTTGCAGCAAAGTGCTATGTGATGTGATATGGCCAGAAGATGTGATGAATGATATATGTGATGTATGAGATTGATCATATTCTTGTAATAGGAATCACGACTTGCATGTCGATGAGTATGACAACCGGCAGGAGCCATAGGAGTTGTCTTTATTATTTTGCATGACCTACGTGTCATTGAATAACGCCATGTAATTTACTTTACTTTGTTGCTAAACGCGTTAGCCATACAAGTAGAAGTAATCGTTGGCGTGACGACTTCATGAAGACACAATGATGGAGATCATGATGATGGAGATCATGGTGTCATGCCGGTGACAAAGATGATCATGGTGCCCCGAAGATGGAGATCAAAGGAGCATGATGATATTGGCCATATCATGTCACTATTTGATTGCATGTGATGTTTATCATGTTTTTGCATCTTATTTGCTTAGAACGACGATAGCAAGTAGGATGATCCCTTATAATAATTTCAAGAAAGTGTTCACCCTAACTGTGCACCGTTGCGAAGGTTCGTTGTTTCGAAGCACCACGTGATGATCGGGTGTGATAGATCCTAACGTTCGAATACAACGGGTGTTGACGAGCCTAGCATGTACAGACATGGCCTCAGAACACACGCAATACACTTAGGTTGATTTGACGAGCCTAGCATGTACAGACATGGCCTCGGAACACGGAGGACCGAAAGGTCGAGCATGAGTCGTATAGAAGATACGATCAACATGGAGATGTTCACCGATCTTAACTAGTCCGTCTCACGTGATGATCGGACACGGCCTAGTTGAATTCGGATCATGTTTTCACTTAGATGACTAGAGGGATGTCTATCTGAGTGGGAGTTCATTAAATAATTTGATTATATGAACTTAATTATCATGAACTTAGTCTAAAATCTTTACACTATGTATTGTAGATCAAATGGCCAACGTTGTCCTCAATTTCAACGCGTTCCTAGAGAAAACCAAGCTGAAAGATGATGGCAGCAACTATACGGACTGGGTCCGGAACCTGAGGATCATCCTCATAGCAGCCAAGAAAGATTATGTTTTAGAAGCACCGCTAGGTGAAGCACCAATCCCTGAGAACCAAGACGTTATGAACGCTTGGCAGCAGCGTGCTGATGATTACTCCCTCGTTCAGTGCGGCATGCTTTACAGCTTAGAACCGGGTCTCCAAAAGCGTTTTGAGAAACATGGAGCATATGAGATGTTCGAGGAGCTGAAACTGGTTTTTCAAGCTCATGCCCGGGTCGAGAGATATGATGTCTCCGACAAGTTCTTCAGCTGTAAAATGGAGGAGAGCGTTCTGTTAGTGAGCACATACTCAGAATGTCTGGGTTGCACAACCGCTTGTCTCAGCTGGGAGTTAATCTCCCGGATGACGCGGTCATTGACAGAATCCTCCAGTCGCTTCCACCAAGCTACAAGAGCTTTGTTATGAACTACAATATGCAGGGGATGGAAAAGACCATTCCCGAGGTATATTCAATGCTGAAATCAGCTGAGGTAGAGATCAGAAAAGAACATCAAGTGTTGATGGTGAATAAAACCACTAAGTTCAAGAAGGGCAAGGGTAAGACGAACTTCAAGAAGGACGGCAAGGGAGTTGCCGCGCCCGGTAAGCCAGTTACCGGGAAGAAGTCAAAGAATGGACCCAAGCCCGAGACTGAGTGCTTTTATTGCAAGGGAAGTGGTCACTGGAAGCGGAACTGCCCCAAATATTTAGCGGACAAGAAGAAGGCCGGCAACACCCAAGGTATATGTGATATAGAAGTAATTGATGTGTACCTTACCAGTACTCGTAGTAGCTCCTGGGTATTTGATACCGGTGCGGTTGCTCATATTTGTAACTCAAAGCAGGAACTACGGAATAAACGGAGACTGGCAAAGGACGAGGTGACGATGCGCGTCGGGAATGGTTCCAAGGTCGATGTGATCGCCGTTGGCACGCTACCTCTGCATCTACCCACGGGATTAGTTTTAAACCTCAATAATTATTATTTAGTGCCAGCCTTGAGCATGAACATTGTATCTGGATCTCGTTTAATTCGAGATGGCTACTCATTTAAATCTGAGAATAATGGTTGTTCTATTTATTTGAGAGATATGTTTTATGGTCATGCCCCGCTGGTCAATGGTTTATTTTTAATGAATCTCGAACGTGATGTTACACATGTTCATTGTGTGAATACTAAAAGATGTAAAGTTGATAACGATAGTCCCACATACTTGTGGCACTGCCGCCTTGGTCACATTGGTGTCAAGCGCATGAAGAAGCTCCATGCAGATGGACTTTTGGAGTCTCTTGATTACGAATCATTTGACACGTGCGAACCATGCCTCATGGGTAAGATGACCAAGACTCCGTTCTCCGGAACAATGGAGCGAGCAACCAACTTATTGGAAATCATACATACCGATGTGTGCGGTCCAATGAGTGTTGAGGCTCGCGGAGGATATCGTTATATTCTCACTCTCACTGATGATTTAAGTAGATATGGGTATGTCTACCTAATGAAACACAAGTCTGAAACCTTTGAAAAGTTCAAGAAATTTCAGAGTGAAGTTGAGAATCAACGTGACAGGAAAATAAAATTCTTACGATCAGATCGTGGAGGAGAATATTTAAGTCACGAATTTGGTACACACTTAAGGAAATGTGGAATAGTTTCACAACTCACGCCGCCTGGAACACCTCAGAGAAATGGTGTGTCCGAACGTCGTAATCGCACTCTATTGGATATGGTGCGATCTATGATGTCTCTTACCGATTTACCGCTCTCATTTTGGGGCTATGCTTTAGAGACTGCCGCATTCACTTTAAATAGGGCTCCGTCGAAATCCGTTGAGACGACACCGTATGAATTATGGTTTGGGAAGAAACCTAAGCTGTCGTTTCTAAAAGTTTAGAGATGCGATGCTTATGTCAAAAAACTTCAACCTGAAAAGCTCGAACCCAAATCGGAAAAATGCATCTTCATAGGATACCCTAAGGAAACTATTGGGTACACCTTCTACCTCAGATCCGAAGGCAAGATCTTCGTTGCCAAGAACGGGTCCTTTCTAGAGAAGGAGTTTCTCTCGAAAGAGTTGAGTGGGAGGAAAGTGGAACTTGATGAGGTGATAGTCACCCCCTCTGAACCGGAAAGTAGCGCAGCGCGGGAAAATGTTCCTGTGGTGCCTACACCGACTGGGGAGGAAGTTAATGATGATGATCATGAAACTTCAGATCAAGTTACTGAACTTCGTAGGTCCACAAGGACACGTTCCGCACCAGAGTGGTACGGCAACCCTGTCCTGGAAATCATGTTGTTAGACAACGGTGAACCTTCGAACTATGAAGAAGCGATGGCGGGCCCGGATTCCGACAAATGGCTAGAAGCCATGAAATCCGAGATAGAATCCATGTATGAAAACAAAGTATGGACTTTGACTGACTTGCCCGATGAGCGGCGAGCCATAGAAAACAAATGGATCTTTAAGAAGAAGACGGACGCGGATGGTAATGTGACCATCTAAAAGCTCGACTTGTCGCTAAGGGTTATCGACAAGTTCAAGGGGTTGACTACGATGAGACTTTCTCACCCGTAGCGAAGCTGAAGTCCGTCCGAATCATGTTAGCAATTGCCGCATACTATGATTATGAGATATGGCAGATGGACGTCAAAACGGCATTCCTTAACGGCTTCCTTAAGGAAGAGTTGTATATGATGCAGCCGGAAGGTTTTGTCGATCCTAAGAATGCTAACAAAGTATGCAAGCTCCAACGCTCAATCTATGGGCTGGTGCAAGCATCTCGGAGTTGGAACATTCGCTTTGATGAGATGATCAAAGCGTTTGGGTTTACACAGACTTATGGAGAAGCCTGTGTTTACAAGAAAGTGAGTGGGAGCTCTGTAGCATTTCTCTTATTATATGTGGATGACATACTATTGATGGGAAATGATATAGAATTCTTGGAAAGTATAAAGGCCTACTTGAATAAGTGTTTTTCAATGAAGGACCTTGGAGAAGCTGCTTATATATTAGGCATCAAGATCTATAGAGATAGATCGAGACGCCTCATTGGTCTTTCACAGAGTACATACCTTGACAAGATATTGAAGAAGTTCAATATGGATCAGTCCAAGAAGGGGTTCTTGCCTGTATTGCAAGGTGTGCAGTTGAGCACGGCTCAATGCCCGACCACGGCAGAAGATATAGAAGAGATGAGTGTCATCCCCTATGCCTCGGCCATAGGGTCTATTATGTGTGCCATGCTGTGTACCAGACCTGATGTAAACCTTGCTGTAAGTTTGGTAGGAAGGTACCAAAGTAATCCCGGCATGGAACACTGGACAGTAGTCGAGAATATCCTGAAGTACCTGAAGAGGACTAAGGATATGTTTCTCGTTTATGGAGGTGACGAAGAGCTCGTCGTAAAGGGTTACGTCGACGCTAGCTTCGACACAGATCTGGATGACTCGAAGTCACAGACCGGATACGTGTATATTTTGAATAAAGGAGCAGTAAGCTGGTGCAGTTGCAAGCAAAGCGTCGTGGCGGGGTCTACATGTGAAGCGGAGTACATGGCAGCCTCGGAGGCAGCACAGGAAGCAGTCTGGATGAAGGAGTTCATTACCGACCTAGGGGTGATTCCCAATGCGTCGGGCCCGATGACTCTCTTCTGTGACAACACTGGAGCTATTGCCCTTGCGAAGGAGCCTAGGTTTCACAGGAAGACCAGGCATATCAAGCGTCGCTTCAACTCCATTCGTGAAAGTGTTCAAAATGGAGACATAGATATTTGTAAAGTACACACGGACCTGAATGTAGCAGATCCGTTGACTAAACCCCTCCCTAGGGCAAAACATGATCAACACCAGGACGCAATGGGTGTTCGATCACAATGTAACTAGATTATTGACTCTAGTGCAAGTGGGAGACTGTTGGAAATATGCCCTAGAGGCAATAATAAATGGTTATTATTATATTTCTGTGTTCATGATAATAGTCTATTATTCATGCTATAATTGTATTGTCCGGAAATCGTAATACATGTGTGAATACATAGACCACAACCTGTCCCTAGTAAGCCTCTAGTTGACTAGCTCGTTGATCAACAGATAGTCATGGTTTCCTGACTATGGACATTGGATGTCATTGATAACGGGATCACATCATTAGGAGAATGATGTGATGGACAAGACCCAACTTAAGCATAGCATAAAAGATCGTGTAGTTTCGTTTGCTAGAGCTTTTCCAATGTCAAGTATCTTTTCCTTAGACCATGAGATCGTGCAACTCCCGGATACCGTAGGAGTGCTTTGGGTGTGCCAAACGTCACAACGTAACTGGGTGACTATAAAGGTGCATTACGGGCATCTCCGAAAGTGTCTGTTGGGTTGGCACGAATCGAGACTGGGATTTGTCACTCCGTGTGACGGAGAGGTATCTCTGGGCCCACTCGGTAATGCATCATCATAATGAGCTCAATGTGACTAAGGCGTTAGTCACGGGATCATGCATTGCGGTACGAGTAAAGAGACTTGCCGGTAACGAGATTGAACAAGGTATTGGGATACCGACGATCGAATCTCGGGCAAGTAACATACCGATTGACAAAGGGAATTGTATACGGATTGATTGAATCCTCGACACCGTGGTTCATCCGATGAGATCATCGTGGAACATGTGGGAGCCAACATGGGTATCCAGATCCCGCTGTTGGTTATTGACCGGAGAGGCGTCTCGGTCATGTCTGCATGTCTCCCGAACCCGTAGGGTCTACACACTTAAGGTCCGGTGACGCTAGGGTTGTAGAGATATATGTATGCGGAAACCCGAAAGTTGTTCGGAGTCCCGGATGAGATCCCGGACGTCACGAGAGGTTCCGGAATGGTCCGGAGGTAAAGAATTATATACAGGAAGTCAAGTTTCGGCCACCGGGAAAGTTTCGGGGGTTACCGGTATTGTACCGGGACCACCGGAAGGGTCCCGGGGGTCCACCGGGTGGGGCCACCTATCCCGGAGGGCCCCGTGGGCTGAAAGTGGAAGGGAACCAGCCCCTTTGTGGCTGGGGCACCCCCCTTGGGCCTCCCCCCTGCGCCTAGGGTTGGGAACCCTAGGGGGGGGGGAGTTCCCCCTTGCCTTGGGGGGCAAGGCACCCCTTCCCCCCCACTTGGCCGCCGCCCCCCCCCCCCTTGGATCTGATCTCCAGGGCCGGCGCCCCCCCAGGGGGCCTATATAAAGGGGGGGAGGGAGGGCAGCACACAACAGCCTTGGGCGCCTCCCTCCTCCCCTGCAACACCTCTCTCTCTCTCTCTCGCAGAAGCTTGGCGAAGCCCTGCAGGAGACCCGCTACATCCACCACCACGTCGTCGTGCTGCTGGATCTCCATCAACCTCTCCTTTCCCCTTGCTGGATCAAGAAGGAGGAGACGTCGCTGCACCGTACGTGTGTTGAACGCGGAGGTGCCGTCCGTTCGGCACTCGGTCATCGGTGATTTGGATCACGGCGAGTACGACTCCGTCATCCACGTTCATTGGAACGCTTCCGCTCGCGATCTAGAAGGGTATGTAGATGCACTCCTCTCCCCTCGTTGCTAGTATACTCCATAGATGCATCTTGGTGAGCGTAGGAAAATTTTAAATTATGCTACGATTCCCAACAGTTACCCCAAAAAAAGTGGGTCATCTGTGTATTATTGGCATTAATAGCCCATTTAGGAAATTTCATCACAGCCATCAAATATGCAGGGATACTGACAATGCAAGCACACAGTAAACTTAACTTCCCTCTATAAGTGAAAGATCTCTCAAGCCAACCAGAAATATTCTTAATAATTCTATCAATAATAGGCTGAAGGTCTTCTCTGCTCAATTTGTCATAGTGCAATGGGACCCCCAAGTATTTAATGGGTACAACAGAAAATTTGGGCAAATTCTTTAGCCTCCTCCTCGTCAACATTGATGGTCATGAAATCACTTTTGTGAAAATTGATGTTCATACCAGAAAGATTTTTAAAATAGGATAACAACCATTTGAAATTCCTAGCTTTCTCACCAGATTTTTCAAGAAATAAGAGAGTGTCATCAGCTTACATCAGCATATTGTAAGCTGGTGACACCTACAGGGATAACATGGGTCAAAAGCCCACTAATCAAACCATGTGATGCAGCTTTAGCAAGCATTTAAAAAAAACATCTGCAACTAGGTTGAACAACAAGGGGGAGGGAGGATCTCCTTGCTTGAGACCTTTCCCCCGGGAAATAAGGTACTGTCATGTCATTGATTCTCACACTAAAAGTGCTTTGAACTAGGGTACTTTTGATCCAAGAGATTCACTTAGGGCAGTAGCCTCTAGAACTAAGCATTTCAAAAAGAAACTCCCAGCTCACTCGATCGTACACTTTCTCATAGTCAAGCTTCAGAACCAGACCCTGAGAACCCGATTTTTTAATTTCATGAATGACCTCATGGGCCAAAACCACGTGCTCTAAAATGTAACGGCCTTTGATAAAAGCTGTCTGGTTGGGTGAGATCAATCTATCACTAATAGAGGAAACCATATTAGTCATAGCCTTGGTAAGAAATTTAATACCACAATTACTCAGACTAATGGGTCTCAATTTCTTCATCTCCTTAGCATTGTTTTCTTTCGGAATGAGCACAACCAAAGCAAAGTTCAGCCTATGAATACCTAATTTCCCTTCTTCAAAATCCCTCACCATAGCCATGAAATCCTTTTTGATCAAATCCCAAAAAGTTTGATAAAATAAAAAAGACAGTCCATCTGGCCAGGAGCCCCATGGGCATAGGAAGAAAAAAAATGCCATTTTTATTTCTTCCTCGCAGAAGTTAGTTTGCAACAAATCGTTTTCCTCCTGGGTAACTAGTTCATCTTCCCTCCAAAAGGAGGGCCCCAAGCTAATGTTATGTTTGCTCTCAAACCCAATCAAGTTTTTATAAAAAGATGTTGCTACACCCAGGATCTCATTGGTGGTGTATATGGGACCATTTTCCCCAATCAGCTCCGTCAAATGGTTCTTCCTATGCCTATGGTTCGCCAATGCCTGAAAATATGCATTGTTCTTGTCACCATATTTGATTCTACGATCCCTGGATCTTTGCCACAAGGTAATTTCCTCCTTGTGCCAGATTTCACCTAGCTCTTTTGTAATCTCTTTCATCCGACTCCTATCTGAGTCACTAAGGCGATTATTCTCAGAAAACACATCTAGGATATCGAATTCCTGCATTAAATCTCTCTTCTTCTTTTTAAAACCCGCGTCGATATTCATACTCCAACCTTGAATTTTTTTACGAAAGAGCCTAGCCTTGTTCAACAAAATGTCAATAGCAAAGTTACCAGGAACTGGAGTATTCCAAATCTTGGTAACCAGATCTCTAAATTCTGGGTGGTCAAGCCACCATTTTTCAAATCCAAAAACCTTTTGGGAGGTAACCCTCCTAGCACTAGCATCAAGGACGAGAGGGGAGTGATCACTTCCAATTCTAGGTAAAGCATTTAAAACACATAAGGAAAAGTGGGCATCCCAAGAATTCGAAACAAAAACTCTATCTATAACAACAAAAATAGGAGTCTCCTAGTTGTTGCTCCAGGTAAAACTCCTATTGGCAATGTTAATTTCCATAAGATCCCACTTGTTAATCCACTCATTAACCAACTAAACAAACTGATTATTTATCACACCATTATTCTTATCAGATGCAGTTCTAATCAGGTTAAAATCGCCTCCCAAGAAAACAGGATAAGACAAGGAGGACATACACTCATGAAGTTCAGCAATAAATTCTACTTTCAACTCATTATATGCAGTACCATAAACAGCCACAGAATGCCACAAGGAACCATCATTTTTGTTCTTAATGGCAACTATAATACAAAATTTCTTATTGGAGAAACCAATAACCTCAAAAAGATAATTATTTAGCCCCACAAGGATGCCACCAGCAGAATTCACAGCAGGTAAATGATGCCAACAAAAGTCATGTCTACCAGCAATCCCTTTAAGGATGTAATCGTCAATATTCTCCCTCTTAGTCTCAAAGAAACCAACAAAATCAATGTGATTATTGTTAATAAAGTCACCTAGCCACTGTATTTTACCAGGTTGACCTAGACCTCTAATATTCCAGAAAGCTCCTATCATTTGACTTTGAAAGGATGAGATAAGCCACATGGCACATTCTTAGTGTGAAGAACTGTGCTATCACTCCCTAGATCAGCAGTGCCCCTGATCTAGAAGGCGAAATAGGACCATTAGAGGAGGCAAAAACCTGGGCATGTTGATTATTATCACCAAGATTACTAGGTAGGACAACTTTAGGATTTTGGTCAGCAAACTTTAAGCAATTTAATCTCTTTATTTCAACCATCTCCAGAACAATTTTAGTTTGATCAACACTATTCTGACCAATGCATAAATCAACTTTAGAAGATTGAGAAACAAGTTCTCCATCATCCAAGGTAGCAAATGATTTGTAATTCCATTTGATGTGTAGCTCTTTCTGATATTGGGGATGAATTACAGACCGTCGGCGATCTGGAAATCTGGTGCCATTGAAGGCTTGCTTGATCTGATTGAATGGAAGAGAGAAACCTCAAGTCGTTTCTCATCTGGATGTACTCTCCACTTGACAACCATCTGAATTAGTTAATCCACATCAAATTTCCCTACATTGGTAAACACAACAATCCTTCGCAGGAATATGTTTACAACAATAGTGAGGTGGCCTTTGTTAATTTGGGCTTCAGCTACCGACTGCTGGATTCTAGGCCTCAAAATAGCTGAATCCGAAACAAGCACCCAACTTCCCATCTCAGATTTTCAGAATCGATTCTTGTAAATGAACTATAGCAGGCAGCCCAAGCCCGAAGCTGCGATTTTGCTGATTCCCGAGCTGCCACTTATGCAGGTTCGAGTCTATCCCAAATTCTCTCTGTTATTACGCCAGGAATGCCACCGCCCCCTTGACCCAAATATCTCCATCGAGGCCTTCTCCTCTCCCTTCGTCATCTTCACCCGAGCGAAACAGGGGGAGAGAGAAGGGATGCTTAATGTCTTTCTGGCATTGAAATAGATAAAACGTTCCTAATTAAATTTAGTGGACTATACTGCTATTCCTAATGCCCATATGCGACAGGTTTGATAACTAACGTCCAACCTGCACAAAACAACCAAAGACAACACACGTGTTCGGCTGGGACTGGTGCATCTGGCACTTGAGTGAAGGCTCCCGGATAGTGTCAGGTTTCTCCTGCATTGAACATATCTAGATAGAGCCATAAATCAATTCAATGCGGGTGGAATGATCTCTAAACGAAAAATAAGAATCCCCAAATCTCATGAACCCTAACCCTGCCCTATGGCGGAAATCACTTATCCACAAATCCCTCTCTGTGCCGCTATACACTAGGTTGTCGTCGCTGTCCGGTTCTTCGTCATTCCAAGAATGCATGACTGGTAAGCGGCAGCGAGCACGAGGGGTGGGTGGTCGTCGACAACAAGTTTTGATCGGGATGAGACGATCAAGCACCTGTTTCTTGATTGCCCGCTGGCCAAAGTTCTTTGGTGGACGGTCCACATTGCTTTTAATATTACTCCACCGAATTCTGTCAACGCGTTATTTGGGACGTGGCTTAATGGGATTGAGCTTGACTTAGCGAGACATATTCGTGTAGAAGTATGCGCTTTGCTGTGGACCATCTGGACTTGCAGAAATGATTTGGTTTTTAACAGAACATCACGTATTCATTTTTTGCAGGTTATTTTCCAGGCCACGGCATTGATCCGTTCGTGGTCGCTACTCACTCCGATGGAGGCCAGGGAGCATTTGGTTACTGGATCTGTCCGCTGGGAGATGGTAGCTCGGGATATCTTCAACCGGTTTGAATGGTGGTCATGTAATAGGATAGGAAATTAGTTTACCTATCTTTCTTTAGCCAGCCGGTTGTGGCATCCTTTATTTGGCTAGTTTGTGTTTCTAGCCTTTTTTGGCTCTGTGTGAGCTTTTTCTCTTTTTTCAGTTGGAGACTTTGAGACCTTGTTGGAACCTTTTGTTTGGTTTAATAAGATGGCCGTATGCATCGCTCTGATGGAGAGGCCGGGGAGATCCCCCTTTTCGAAAAAAAACCAAGTTTTATTGCTCAAATTCCACATGAAGTGGGGTTACAAAAGGATCACGGGGATGACAAGCCATGTGTGTCATCCCTGATCGAGAGGATTCAAAAACTTGGCTAACCTATCGGCGTCGCTACTAGCTGCTCGACCTTCGAAAGTAAAACCTACAGTTAAAAGGTAATGCTCCATTCTTGATCTCGTTGATGATGGTGCCATACGCCCCTTTGCTCCCCTCTCACTGGCAGATGACTTGTTGGTCGTCGACGGCAATTAGGAGGGGAGAGAGACTGAGAGAGCGAAAACAACCAGTAATAAAGAGATGGGTTGGGCCAGAGCGGATGACGGCCGTTAATGGCCTCTCCGTCTCCCCTGCCCACGTGGCCTGACGGGTGGAGTCGGGCTGTCATAATAGGGCCCAGTTTCTAACCAACCGGTCATTTGTGTTTTTTGAGATGAAAAACAGAAAATGTGATAGGTATATCAACGACGAAAAAAGGAAAAGGTATTTCCGAGGAAGCCTTGCCCCAAAACCTGTGGTTTTAGGCTCTTATATTAACTCAGTGTACCAACCTGATTGCATGCCCGTGAAACGCTAGAAATAAAGAGTAGCATGATACACGACGGTTGGGCCATGCAACGCAGTCAAAGCTAGGCTGCTTAACTAGAGTGGAATAAGTACATTGAAGTCATATACTCATATGTAGACAAGTCACGCCAGCCGCCTCGACAGTGATACACCACGTCTGGACCACGCAACACAATCATGCTAGGCTGCTTAATTAGAGTGGAATAGGTACAGTGTGGTTCCGCTAGCGACGGAGAGCTTCCTGTGTATCTGATAGTATGTTGAATTTAATAATGTCTTATATTATGAGACGGAAGCAGGAAGAAGTATGCAGACGAGTCACGCCGGTCACCTCAGCCTGACAATGATACTATAATGGAGGCAAAGGATAACATCAATATCGCCGAGGTGAGAGCACACAAGCTACTAGTGACGCAACTTTCGTCTTCCATATGCGTCCAGTCCAATACCGTGTACTACGAGAAAACATGAATAATTTGTTCTAAATGATCATCATTCAGAGTTTCAGACTTCATTACTCTCTGTCCCTTGGGAAAATTTATTTGCATACCTGGTTCTCAAAAAAGATTTGGCGTCCTTGACAGTGTTTTAGTGCGTCCACATACAACCATGGAAGACAAGCCGTCCATGCCACCCCATCTGTCGCCGTGCCTCCTCATAAGCTACAGAGTCGGAGACAGGACATCCAACCGGCGCCCATCCAAGAGCGGGACCCGCCGGCTGCTCCAGCTGATGGGGCACCGGTGACCCTTCCCTCGCGTGATTCGAGATGGGACCGCCGGCTTTTCCCGTCGCGGGCTCCAGATCTGATGGGGGTGCATCGGCCTCTACCGCAAAGCCTCCTATTGGAGCCGGCCTCAAGTTCGTGGTGAGGTAGAAGTTCAAGCTCAACAAGGTCGGTACAAATAACAATGATTTCTCGAATGTTGATAACATTTATGTAGGAAACTATGTATGTAGACCAACTGGGCTCATTGTCGTGATCTACCATCGTCAACGACATTGATATTTGACACCCATCTCAAGCTGGTGTCGCCCGTGTTGGCCATGACACATCTCCTTCTCGAGGCGTCCATTAATTTTGCCCTGCTCCTCCAGGTTTATATTGAAGAGGAAAGAGAATGTAGCCTACATGTGGTTCTTAAATCCAATGATTTTCTTCACAAGTTTCAAAGACAAATTGTCACTATTTTTCTGCTATATCTATGGATTTCAATTTCTGTTATACTTTCCTCCGTCACGGTTTAGAAGGCACAGTTAGATTTACGTGTGTTTCTAAAATAGACAAGATTTAAGGCGCCAATGCAATTACTCCTATAGCTAATTAGTACTCTGCTCTACTAGTAATGTATGCATGCGACCGTGTGAATCCTACGCTGCAAACGGTCTCCACCAGTGCATGCGGGAGGGGCTCCTCGTTTAGTGGCTCTGGGGTTTACCACGCATTAATATCTCAACTAATTAGGCGCCGGGGTGTTACTGCATGGATTTTTTTTCAGTCACGTCCAAAGGAAAACAGGGCCAATCGGGATTCACCTAGATCCCTGCGATTCCATATGTACGCCCTCTAAACCGTGACGGAGGGAGTACAATATTCATCTCCATGCAATCTGAATGCTACACATACATCACTAACTTATTGGTTAAAGCGTGCGGAGAATGTAGCTAGACCGAATTTGACATGGGAAGAGTCCATTAAGAGAGACCTGAAGGATTGAAGTATCACCAAAAAACTAGCTAGCTATGGACTGGGGTGCGTGGAAATTTGCTATCCATGTGCCAGAGCCATGAGTTGATCGCGAGATCTTATGGGTTTCACCTCTAGCTTACCCCAACTTGTTTGGGACTAAAGGATTTGTTGTTGTTGTTGTTGTTGTTGTTGTTGTATATGTACTACTGAAATTGCTGAATTGTTTTGGCTGAAAGATAAATATATCACTGTACACTGAATTTAAGTAATTCAGTAGATTTCGTCGAAATTCCGGTAAAGTGAAAACCATGACTAGTACTCCTGGTAGTAAATTACAGCCAATTATCTTACACGTGACACACTCCTCAATAACAGTATTTAGGTTTTTGCCCTACCTATAGCCACAATAACATCTGTTCTTTTTATATATTACTAAAAAAAGGAAATGACCCACATAGTTTAGAAACTCCACACCATGGTACTCACACACGTTGCAAAGCTACATTTTATGGAGAGATTACATTTTGTCTGTCAATCCCCAGCTATTGAAGGAGTGAGATTGTCCATCAAGTTGCTAGCGAGAAAGTAGGCTCTGTTTTCTTGTATCAGTTTATCGATTCCTCCCTAGGGATTATTTGGATGTGATAGCCCTTTGGAAACACGATCTCCGATATGCGTTGCACTTCGCCTCCTTTTATCTCCTTCCATCTGCCCAACATTTGTTCAATGAATTCCTCATAAGAATATGTGTATGTATACATATACATATGCATAGATATCTTTTTACACCACAGTTACCTATACTTTGTCACCAAGGTGTGAAGGAAGAGTGCGATCTGGATTCTGCTGAACTCTGCGCCCACACAAAGCCTTAGCCCCCCTCCGAACGGCATGAAGTTCTTGAGCAGAGTGCTCTTCTTCGACTCATCCTGCCACCTCCATGGATTAAAGGCTAGGGGATCTTCATACAATTCTGGGTTCAGATTGACAGATATGGGGCTGATCATCACCAGCCAACCCGCGGGGATCGTGTAGCCTGCGGTTTCACGCGTTCATGCGGAATATATAGTTAGATTGGGAGGCGTTAACTAGAATGTACACTAGAAACCTGATGATGTGGAGTAAGAGAATTGTCTAAAGTGCTGTGCTGAGAGTACCTTTCACTAAAAAAAGATGCTAAAAAAGAGAGAGTACCTTTCACTTGCACATCTGTTAGTGTTTTCCTGAATATTCCAGGGGCCACGTTACTAAGGCGAACGATCTCATTCGTGACCTGCATACACAAAACGTTGGGCTTCAGCTTCATTGTATATGCATGCATCCAAACTTGTAATAACCATTCAAACTTGTAATGCTGTTGTAGGACTATTAAGCTGCTAGTCGTGGGCAGTATCATACACTAGTATCGTGCATCTGGTACTAGTAACTTTCTATTACTGCTAGTAATGAAATCAAGCTACACATGCATGAAGTGAAATTAAACCTGAGCAGTGAATGCCATGGACTTGTATTCTTCCCATGTGATCGCACTGGTATTCGCACCCGCTCTTTTCTTCAAAATCGCTTCATGCTCCTCCTGCAAGCATAATTAACTGTTTAACCACAAAAAATCCAAGTATTCCACATACATAAACATTTATTAATTACACGTAGAAGTAAATTTAATTTTTTTTGCAGGTTCAGAAGCAAGAAAAGTTAAGTGCTAGTTAGAGACTAAGAGAGAACCTTGAGTGCTTCTACCATACTGGGTTGGTCGCTGAGGAATTTCATGGCGACCGTGAGCGACGACGACACCGTCGCAAAGCTGGCGAACAAGAGGGCGCCCACCAGATCTATGGCGAATTTCTCGTTCAACATTCCCGGCCCGCTCTGTAGCTCATCGACGACCTCGTCAAGGAAATCACCGTGTCTCTTTTGAGGTGCACCGAGCCTTTCTTTTAGCAAGTCCTTGAGTACCTTTTGCACGTTTTTCCTTCCCTATGCAAAGAAGCTAGCATAAGTGTAGATCTGTTTGATGCATATGCAAAACTTTTTTGAAAAGGAGGTTAAACCCCCGGCCTCTGCATCAATATGATGCACATAGCCATTAATTATTCAGCGGAGTAAAAAACAAAGTCAAACTAAAATAGTGATCTAAATACTCTTATATTAGTTTGCGGAGGGAGTACTAGTAAGAATACCTGTATGCATTTGTAGAATGCTGTCCCAGGGAAATACAGCGGGAAGGAGACCATTCCCTGGAAGAAGACATCCAAATTCTTCCTAAGTTTCCTTGACTTTTCGGGGCCAAAACCAATAAGCTTCTTGGCCATGAGGTCAAATATCATCTGCATGGCAGGAGGCCGATAATGCCACCCAATCAGTTTTTCGTAAACGGAGGTAAAAGATTGGTCAAGAGAACTGCTCGATTAATATTACCAACTAGCTAGCCAATCGAAGTACACTATATATTGCATGCATGTCCTCAAGAATTACCGTGGACACCACGTCCTTGACCTCGATTCCTTCAGGCTCCGCGGCCCACGCGGCGAAGCTCCGCGCCACGTTGTGCTCCATTTCGGCGAGGAGCACGTCCCGGAGGCTGTCGACGCCGAAGAGCCTGGCGGCGAAGCTGCGGACGAACTTGTGGAGGGAGCCGTCGCAGGAGGCGAGGCTCTCCTTTCCAAAGATGATGTTGGTGGTGTCCGGGTACCAGCTCCGGAACAGCTTGCCTTCCTGCTGGAAGATGAAGCGGTTCACCTCGGCGTCCATGGACACCACCAACGGCTGCCCCACCAGGTTCGTCTTGAACAACGGACCGTACCTGCACACAGGCACGCACGCACGGAAGGTGGTTGTTTTATTTATAAAACGGCTATTTCTTAAAAGAAAAATTATGAAGGGAGGCGAAAGTCTATTTCGACAAGAAGAAGTACCGATGGAGTACCTTTTGAGCCTTTGCTTGTAGAAGGCTGGGATGTCAATAGAAGGGCTTGGCTTGAAGAAGCGGAAGGTCTCGCCGATGAGGGGGAAGCCCATGGATCCGGGAGGGAGCCTCCCGGTGTTGCAGGGAGGACTCATCCACCTGTACACGAGCCAACCTGCTACTATAACGGCAAGGGCGCCGCAGAGCGATGCGTACGAGTAGAAGTAGTAGCCCTCCTCCATGTCCATGTTGAAGCTAGATGAGAGCAGCACTCTGGTTTTTCTGGCTTCGCTGCCTTAGCTATATATACGAGTGTAAGCAATTTCAAATAAATACAGAAAGGAAAAGTTGCCACGACCGAGTTTGTCCCCGCAAAAGGAAAATGTGTCACTGGCGGTCTCTGGCTACTATAGTGTTTTCTCTAGCTAGTCTTTAGTTAGTCTCTTGCTATAGTGTCTTCTTCGTCTCTTGCATGTATGTGAGCGCGCAATTGACGGTGTTGCGTTGGATTCACCAGTCCACAGCACGCGCTGAATTTTCTTCTGGTCTCAGCACACCCAAGAGAAAAGTTGAATTTTCTTCTGGTCGATGTGGTGGTGGAGATGAACTTGATCAATTTCTAGTGACAATGTCAGGCTGTCATCAATTAGTACAACGACTGAAGTTCAGTTTAGTCCCACCTCCACCACACATAGTTAGTCTTTAGCTAATCTTCTTGGTCTCTTTCCATGTGAGCACGCACGCGATTGGCGCCGTTGCCTTGGGTACGCTAGTCCACGGCACACGTGGTAGTATTTTCTTCTGGTCAGCAGTCAGCACACCCAAGAGAAAAGTTTTTTTTTTTTTTTTGCGAGAGACCCAAGAGAAAAGTTGAATTGTCTTCTGGTCGATCTAGCGGGAGTGTTTGACAAAAAAACTACATAATTGGAGTTGCCGTCCCACTGAACTACCACATTCAAAAAAGTGACCGAAAACTTACTAAAAACTACCACTTTCAAAAAATGGCCAGTTTAGACAGTTTAAACATGTTTATGACAGGAGAGGCCCGCTTGTCAGGGCTGACGTGGCGAAAATCAACAACTCTGTTTATTTTGACTGTCATGTTGACCGTTATGACAGGCGGGGCCCACACGTCAGCACCAACCTTCTTCTTCCTCCTCTTCTCCTTCTTGTTGGCATTTCCTCAAACACCTTACCAGCAGCAGAGCAGGACACCGGTGTCTGTCTTTTGACCGCACCACCACCGACTGGCCACCACGCGCACGCGCAAGTGCATGGAGACCACCGGCGGTGACGAGCTCGTGCGCCACTGCCACTGATGTTGGCATGGTCGTCCTCGCCTTTTACGACGACTCCCCGTCGCCTTCCCCTTCCCCGCGCCACCCTCTCGGCCACCGCCGCCGCCGCAGGGTCCAGGCATGCTCTCCTCTCGCGCGGCCCCTCCTCCTCCCTCTCCTACGCCTCCTGCCGCCTAGCGCCCGCGGGGCCCCTACGCGTCCGGCTGCCGCCCCGCGCGGCGACGCGGGCCCTCTCCGCGACCGCGTCCCTGGCCGCCACAACGACCATCACGGTCGGCGAGCGGCTCCCCGACGCGACGCTCTCCTACTTTGACTCCCCTGACGGCGAGCTGAAGATGGTGACGGTCCGCGACCGCACCGCAGGGAAGAATGTGGTCCTGTTCGCGGTCCAGGGCGCGTTCACGCCCACCTGCGTCCAGAAGCATCTCCCGGGGTTCTTAGCCAGGGCCGGGGAGCTGCGCGCCAAGGGGGTGGACGCCGTGGCCTGCGTTTCCGTCAACGACGCCTTCTTGATGCGACGAGGTGCTGCTGCTCTCGGACGGCAACGGGGAGCTGACGCGCGCCATGGGCATGGAGCTGGACCTGTCGGACAAGCCGGTGAGGCTCGGCGTCCGGTCGTGCCGCTCGGCCGTGAGGCTAGCAACGGAGGGTACTGTTGGCGTGCTCCAGCGAGCCTAGCTTCGCAGGATTCCCACTTAACAGGGAGCAGGAGGAGGAAGAAGAAGGTCGCCGGTGCCACGGGCTGCCGCTGCTCACTGGCGTCGACACGTCTGCACGATGGTGCTGCCCGATGCACATAAGGTGCTTGTTGAAATGTCAAACAGAGAAAGAGGGGATTGAAGAAGGAGGTTGAACGTGACGTGTGGACCCTATCTGTCATAACGGTAAACTTCAAACATAGTTGACTTGCCACCATGTCAGCCCTGACAAGCGAGTCCCTCCTGTCATAAACAGGTTTCAAATCATAAAAACGGTCATCAACTCAACTTGGTAGTTTTTTATTGCAAAATTAGTACTAATCTGGAGTTTTCGGTCACTTTTTTAAAAGTGATAGTTCAGTGGGACAGATACCCCTAGTGTGGTAGTTTTTTGTCAAACACTCATCTAGTGGAGATGAGAGCGACTTCATCAATTTCTAGTTCAGTTCAGTTCCACCGTCACCACACATAGTTAGTCTCTAGCCAGGGCCGCTTCTGAGATTTGGAGGGCCTGGGGCAAAGCTACAACCCGAGGCCCTTTAGCGTAAACGTCAAAATAATTATCAATGTAGATATGTATACATGAAATCTTGCTGATAAACATTTTGAAGTACATCAAAAGCAGTATTCATATCAAAAATACCTTCTGCAATTGCATCGTTGAGGTTTCCAGTGGACGCGTCACAGTCTTCTCTCGGTGACTCGGCCTCTAACCTCTTGACGTGCTCGTGTGTGGACCGGGAATGGGAAATCCATGCATGGTAGGTCCTGCAGGTTGGAGATCAAACATCACACATAGGTCTGATCGCACGGTCAGAGAAATAAAGGGCGAATGGGGCTGACATTTCTGAGAAAATAACGGTCAAGATTTGATCATTTATGTTTATCAATCATGGTTGTGTGGTAAGTGGAATTGGCAATTCTGTACCAGGAAAGGGATCAAACAATACCTCTCACTTTATTTAGAGCTACACAACAGGGCTAGTTGGAGTTAATCAAATGTCAACCTACTAATAAACTCCAAGTTGTGGTCTTCCTTAATAAAATTAAAACAAAAACACAGTATTGCCTCCTACCCGTCCCTTTCTGATTTCGCTGCTGCCCTGTATGTTCGCTTCCTGAAATTTTGTTTGTATCAGCATCAGTCCACGAGTCATGGGAACAACAGATATGTTGCTAACTTTTTCCCAATCATCACACAACAAGTCTGGACAGTAGGCAACAGAAAATGGATCAGATGTTGCGGGGAGCCAGGAAGAATCAACTGTGTTCGCTAAAATCAAGCGATCTCTGCATGCCTTATGCACCCAGGGATCTAACCCTGGTCTCCAGGGGGATCATCGGCGGAGCTAACCACTCCGCCCGCTTCGAGTTACTGGTTAGTTGTAGGATCACGACCTACTAGAGGCGATCGGAGCCGGTCTACTCCGGTTTTTCTTTGTTTTCTTGTTTTCTTTTCCTTCATTTTTCTTTCTTCTCCGATTTTTCATTCTTTTCTTTTTTCTTCTTCCTTTTTTTTCATTTTTCTTCCTTGTTTATTTTTGTTTTTCATTCTACATTCTTATATACATGATCAATATTTTTTTCAAATACTTGCTAAATATTTTTATATACATGATCAACCTTTTTTTCAAATACCTGTTCAACATTTCTTCAAATACTTGTTCAACATTTTTATATACATGATCAACATTTTTTCAAATGTTTTTAAAGAGTGTTTTTGTAATATTTTAAAGTATAAACAAAAGTACAAAAATAAAAGTAAAAAGGAAAACAAAAAATGTAAAAAAACAGCAAAAAGAGACTATGGCCTCCCGCGGTCATGCGCCAGCCCAACTCGCTCGCCCTTCAGTGAGTCCGAAGCACGACTTGCTGAAGGCTAGACATCGCCCCCACCATATGTGTCATCTGCGCCGTCCGCTGCTATTCCTACTAGGCCTTTTACAGCTGGGCTATAACTAGGATATACCCCAGGTCGGGGCCCCTTAGTTTTCGGGGCCCGTGGAAGCCCCCCCCCCCCCCCCCCCCGCCCCCCGCGCAAGGCCGGGCCTGTCTGTAGCTATAGCTCGTATCCCATGAGTCAGTACAGAAGCAAATAAATATAGAATGTATTGTGAGTAGGGCATTTTGGTGCCCAGGCTCATCTGCACCCGGTTAGAAAAAAATCGTAAAAAATTCAAAACAAATTCAAAAAATTCCAAACAAAATTTGTGTGGTAGACAATTTGATGCCTGAGGCCCGCTCCAAATTTCAAGTCATTTGGACATATGAGAAGCTCTCAGCAAAAAAGACAAATCGGGCCAGAACAGTACATGAACAGTAAACATTTTTACAGACCCTCAATTTGTCTTTTTTGCTGAGAGCTACTCATATGTCCAAATGACTTGAAATTTGGAGAGGGCCTCACGCATCAAATTGTCTACCACACAAAGTTTGTTTGGATTTTTTTGATTTTTTCTAGTATTTGTTTTAAATTTTTTCGTCGGCACGGGTGCAGAAATGGATTTTCGATGTATTGTTGAGTATATTATTTTTGATTAATTTAATCTATAAATAGATCATGATGACATCCCTAACAATATTATTGTCTTACTGCTAGCTAAACATGCGAACACCTACTAAGCATAGAACTGAAACATCCATGATAACAACAAGTACGATTAACACATGAACAAATAAATTTCAAGGTCCAGCCGAAAGATCCACGAGAAAATGTTCAGTAAGTTTTGGGGCCTCTGACTAACTTCTTTGACTTTCCGTCTTGCTCCACAATTTCTTGATAATGATCCACAATCAGATGTTTACCCAGAACTAGAGGAGCAGGCCAGGGATGTTGTGCTTCGTTACCAGTCACTATCAAAATCAGCCCTTCTGGCGCTTGAATCTGAACTACATTGTCGTTTTTTTTTTCAAATCCAAGAATGCTACTAAAATTTTGAAATTCTGTATGTTCCTGTAAATTTACATAAATATTTTAATTCATGATTTTTAAAATTGTCAAACAATTGTTATTGAATTCATGAACTTTTTAAATTCTACGAACATTTTTTAATATTGCCTTTAAAAAAACCGCCAAGAAAAATGAAGGAAAATAAAGCAAAGGAAAGGAAACTTCTCAAGCAAGTGCTCCATTGGCGAGTGGGCCAGCCCAATATATTGCACAAATGTGTCGTCGTAATTTGTCGCAGCGGGTGTCATATAGGGAGTCTCGTTAACGGGTTTGTGTCTATACCTTGATGCGTGTTGCCACACAACTTTTCTCTCTTTTTTATTATTTAATTTTCCTTACGTTTATATTTCAAAATGGTCTAAATACAAATTTCAAAAAGTATTTAATTTAAAATTTTGACAAATGTCACCATGAATTGAAAAATATTCATGAAATGTAAAAAGCTGTTCACGTAATTATAAAAATATTGATAACACACAAAAAAATGTCTATGTTACTTGAAATAATCAGATGCTTAAAACTATGTTCATGACATTTTTAAAAAATGTTTATGACAATGTAAATTTTTTCATCTACTCCCTCTGCAAACTAATATAAGAATGTTTAGACCACTAAAGTAGTGATCTAAATAGTTTGTAAAAAATATTCGTAGCACTAAAATATTTTTTCCCGGAGAATTAAAAGATGTTCACACGCTTGAAAATATGTTCATGTTTTTTTAAATATTAATGTAACGCAAAAATTTGTTAATGCAAATAAAAAACCATTATAAAAGATAAAAAATGTTCATAAAAATTTAAGAAATGTTTGCACATTTAATAAATTGTACATGCAATATTTGAATAATGTTCAACCCGTATTTGAAAATGTTCATTGCATATTAAAAAATGTTCAATCTGCATTTTATAAATGTTCAACATGTATTCGGATAAGTGTTCCTCGTGTATTGGGAAAATGTTCAACGTATATCTGAAATGGTTCGACCTATATGTGGAAAATGTTCAATGGGTATGAGAAAAGAATCAGCACATATTTGAAAAATAAAAAAATAAACAAAAAATAATGAAAACCCATAGAGATAAACACAGAGAATAAAAAAAAAACGATATAAACATCCCCAAAACCAGACGGATGCCATAACCCTCTTAAAACCGCTTGCCAACACCTCCTATTGTGTTGGCCTAATCGGGCGAACTCTACAAGCGAGTGCTACCATGGTACTACCGTCTCGCAGTAAGCGAGATTCTGCGCTAACTAACTACCTATACCGTCACGCAGGGACATGCCTCATTATAGGATGGGCCCTGGGTGGGCCATGTGCGCACTTTAACGTGTTACTTTACATGATCTTTTTCAAGCTCTTGATGGGTATTTGGTGTTGCTTTGGGCCTAAGCCCTGAGCTAAAAGCTCAGGCTACCCTTGATGGTGAGGCGATGTCTAACTCATATCGCCTGCAACGACAATCATTTCTGCACGCACACCTCTGGATCCACGCTAGCCGACCCACCTGGACCGAAATCACTTGACCATGTGCGCAGATGGTCATAGGTTGGTGGTCGGCGGTATGTCTTCTGCTCTTCGATGCGATCAAGGCCAAGGCTGACGGCGCGTTGGACCAGCGCATCCGTGATGCCAACATCAGTGGCTCGGCGTCGTCCACACCAGGCCAGAATGACGATGAGGCCAGACAGTCCTACTCAATCGTCGACCTCACCTCCATATGCGACATGGACAACTTGGCGGAATCCGAGGAAAAGTAGGACCTGAGACACATGCCCGCATCCGACGAAGAGTAGAAACTAGGGTCTGGTCTTTTTGCTTTGTACAAATTATTACGAATTAATGAAAATCAGTGTTGGTTTTTTATTTGGCGACTCACGTCCGCCCCTATGGCTGTTCATAAATAGGTCCGTGAACATTTGGTGAGATCCGTTTTTGCGATCCACGTTAGATTTTCCTTAAGGGTGTCTATTTAACAAATTAAACAAAAATATTCCAATTTCCATGCGAATCAGTGAAAACCTAGAAAACTTTAATCACTTGACCATGTGCGCAAATGGACAAATATTGGTGGTAGGCGGTGTGTCTTCTGAATGGCATTCATCGCAAAGCTTTGGTGTCTCTCCTCATGCTCGTCGTTGGGGAAATTTGCAATGAACGAAATGCAAAGATCAAGCTCAAAGCTATAGCTGGGACCTCGCCGGTGCCAAACATTTGAGATTATCATTGATGCCGTGAGGTAAGGCCTTTTGGGTATGGGGCCGGTGTAGATGATTTTCTAGCATGGAACTTCACCAAGAGTGGAGTCTTTACAGTCAGATCAGCTTATCACCTTAGAATGGCTAAGTTGTCTGATGTTTAAGTTGTGAAACTTCAAAAGGGTAGATCAAAATCCCTTCTCCTCCCCTCCCCGAGGCGCTCCCGCGGGCGCCCCCGGGAGGAAACCCTAGCGCCGCCCTCGTCGCCCTCTTCGCCTCAACCCACTCCCTCGCCGTCGCCTGGGGCGTCGCCAGCGAAAGGCCGTGTGGCGTTGGCGGCGGCGGGGTGTCTCTCTCCCGCACGCAGTTGGGGACTCCGCGGGGCGTTCCCATCTTCCTGGTGGTGTCGGGCGTCGGGCCGGCCCTGCCTCGGCTCCTTCTCCCCCTCCCGGCGTCCCTCGTCGGCGCCGCCTCCTCCCCTCCATGGTGGTGGGTGGTGGGGTTGGTATTGGCAGTGGTGGCCGGCGGCCCAGGCGTGGTGGCGGCGAGTCTCGCGGCCTCTGGGCATCATGGAGGTGCCGGCGGCGGCATGTGCTTAGCCTGGTGGTGGCGGCGGCCGTGCACGGGAGTTGGATTCCTTCGAACAGATCTGGGTGAAAACTTGCTTTCGGCTTTTGCCAAGGTCGGCGGTGGCGGCGCTATCTGCATCGTTCCCTTCTTGAAGGCATCGCCGTGGAGAAGTTCAAGGCCACTCTCTGCTACCTCCGGGGGAAACTCTAGATCGGATGATCGGATGACGACGGCGCTCTAGTGTCGTTCCCCCCTTTGGGGTGTCATTCTTGGAGGTACACACGTGATCGAGGGACCAGAGGACGGATTCTTTGGTGGAGCGGTGCTTCATCTCATTCATTGATGGCGGTGGATCTCGGCGGCATGGTGCTGTGGTGACTCGGCGTCCGATGCGTGGAGATGGACTCGCGCAGGAGGGTGACGCGGTCTGGCGTCGTGGTGGCGTCGACGGCAGCTAGACCGGGCAAGGTAGATGCAACAGTACAGTTCTGAAGATGGATTGATGGTAGGTGGCTGTGGCGGCCTCATACCCGGCATGCGTCCTGGTTGAGGAGTGCGCCGGACCGGTTGGTGCCCCATACCCGGCAGGCGTCCTGGATGGGACCTCAGGTCTTAGATGATAGGTTTGGCTGCGATGTCTGTTTGGTATTAGGCCCAGACTATCAGCATCGCTTCATCAATTGGATAGGAGTAGCGACAGATGTTGCCTAGACGGTGACTTTAGTTTTACTGTTGTATTACTTTGTAAGGTCTTGTGTAAACAATTAATAAAATGACTACATGCATCGTCCAGATGCAGAGGCCGGGGGTCTTTCTCCATTTTTAAAAAAAAATCACCTTAGAATGGCGCAGAACAAAGTGAGGACCGGACAGCCGGGCTCCTCCAGTTCAGTAAGTTTACACAAGGGCTATATGGGTCTTTGGGACACGAGTGCACCGGCAAATGTGAAGATACATATGTGGAGGGTGATCCGAAATGGAATGGCAGTAGGAGCGGAGCTTCAGCGACGTCGGATAAAACCCGGTATTTTTTGTGTTGTATGCAGGAGAGAGGAGACGGTCTATCACAGGTTCTGGGCATGTCAGCATTCATCACAATTCTGGCAATTGATGCAGTCGGAAAAGGGCATCTCGGTGACGGTCCCACCGAGTCCGATGGATTCCCAGGGTGCATTAGCTAGCTGGTTGTTGGGATGGTTCGCCGGTGCAGCTAACGAAGAGAAGGAGGACATGGTTCAAACAGTTTATGGACCGTGATTCGCACGTAATGATGCGAGGGATGGCAAGAGGATTGTTTCTCCACAAGAAATCATGGCGTCGGTGTTCACTCATATGCAGGAATGGAACTGTTCATGAGCCAAAGGTGCGGTCACAGGACACTAAGATCACCCAGCGTTGGGAACCACCAGAGGACGGGTGGTTGAAGGTGAACTCCGACGGTGCAGTCTCCAGGTATGGCGAGAAGGGTAGCGGTGGAGCTGTGGCCAGGGAAAACAATGGTGCATTTAGGGCAGGGATGTGCAATATTTTCCTCATATTGTGGATCCAGAATCAGTTGATGTCTTGGCATGTAGACGAGCGATCCGGCTAGTGCTCGATAACGGTTTAGACAAAATACATGTGGAGTTGGACAGCCAGTCGGTGGTGAACATGATAAACAATCTGGCGAAGAACTTGTCTACAACGGGGCCATGGATTCAGGAGATTAAAGGGATGCTCACTTCTGTTGAGCATTTCAGAGTTACTTGGACTCAGCGTTCTGCTAATGTTGCCGCACACAAATTAGCGAAAGTAGGGGTAGCAGAAGAGAGGTCTGAGCTTTGGCTTGTGACTCCCCCAGATTTTATTTTAGATGTAATCTCGGATGATATTCCAAACTTCTTTATAGTTAAATAAAGCGGCAAGATTACCCCTTGAAAAAAATATGAGAAAATAACTTTATTCATCATGCAGGTCGTACAAAACGAATACAAGCCACACGCCACGAAAGAACTCAATCAGCAATACAGAATTGAATTAAGAATGATAATAATAATAAAAAAAGAAACCGGCTACGTACATACGCACCAGCTCTCCATGGCATGCATGCACACGTCAAGCAGCAAGCAAGCAAATAAACAAACAAACAAACCCTGCATGCAGAATATATAATGCTTCCTCGATCGTTTTTATTAGCACATGAAGCCGGTGGGCACGTTCCTGCCGCAGTGGTTGAGGATGATGCTGAGGTCGATGGGGAGGTTGAGGTTGATGCCGAGGACGTTGGCCTTGAGCACCGTGCAGAGGCACACGGCCGCCTCGAGGTCGACGAGCCCCTTCAGCAGCGGGCAGCAGGGAAGAGTGGGCGGCAGCCCCACCTTGGCCTTGATCAGGCCAAGCACGTTGGCGCAGACGCCCAGCTTCGGTGCGTCGCGCGGGCACCTACCGAGCGACGCCGGGGTCGGTGTCGGGGTCGACGGGGTTGATGGCGTCATGGGCGTCGGGCAGTCCCCCCCACACGCGCTGGCCAGGGAGAACACGGCCAGTGATGGGCAATAAGCGACGGCGAGACACGTCGGGCGTGTGTGCGTGCGCGCGCGGGGCGTGTGAGGCGCGGTTCGGGCTGCGTCGGGGTCGTGGTGTGCGTGTCTGGCCATAGTCTGGGCATGTTCTGACTAGTGTATGGGCATTGTCTGACTTATGTCCAGGCTTGGTCTGACTTGTGTGTGTGTGGCGCGAGGTGTGCGTGTGTGCGTGCACTGCTCGCCGTGTTAATAGGGCTAGGTCGTTGCCGAACCCGGCGGGGTGAGCGTGGAGATCTGTTGCGGGCTCGCCGCGTCGCGCGAGTACGGGCGCGCGTAGTCGACGCGGCCAGAGCGGGGCCAGATCGTGCACCCGGTCAAGTAACGAGCGTGGGGGCATGTCCCAATGCAGGCTCGAGTATAAAGCCGCCGCGGTGATTGTTGTAACGACGTGGGTTGGAGTTTGAGCTCCGGGAAAATTGCTGTTCGTGCAGCAGGAGTATGTTTTTTTTTAGAAAAGGAGGATGACCTCCGGCCTCTGCATCTGGGCGATGCAGCAGGAGTATGTGCGCCGGAAACCATCGTGCCCGCCGTGTTCTCCCTCCTTCTTCCTGTTTATGTGCCAGAGAGAGTCAGAGCGATGAGAGGGTGAGCTGGTGGTGAGCGAGGGCCAAGAACACCGCCATCGATGTCTTGCCTGCCATTGCTAGCTGCGAGTGATTACAAGTACGGAACAAAATGATCGATTAGCTGATTGCTAATTGCTACTATGTGCCTATGATGCCCTGTGGTGGTGCTTAGGATTGGTATTTATAGGGTAAAGAAAGATGGGTGCAATGCTGATGAATTGCTTGTGAGAGTTAGCTTGCGTGTGAATGCAATTAGCAGTCTGATCTGGATATGTGTGCTTATGAAACTATGTGCGTACATTAGTTGTTATAAGAAAGTTGGAAAACCACTAGTGCCAAGATCGCTGCATTAGTAGACGCGTGTTGACGTTTGTTCCTACATGATGGTTGATGTTATTAAAAAATGTAACCACTTTGAAGTAGTGGATCCTTGCGAAATTGGGAGACTGGTTTAAATTTGAATATTGTATATGTCGGTCACGGACGGGAGTACAGCTGTGCACACAAAACAAGTCATAGGAATCATAAAATGCAAGGGCCAACTTGTTTGAAGGCTTCCAAGGAACAACAAGCCATATTCCAACCTGCACTTACTAAACCAGTTGTTGCTTCATATGGTCAGCAATCAAAGTTGTACCTCTTGTCATCATTCTATCAGGAATCAAGCCTTAAATGTATTTTCCTTTTCTTTTTTGCAGTAGTAATTACGAAATGTTCCACCAGCACCAAATTTACGTTCCACATATTTAATATTTCCTAGTAATTGTGAAATGTTCAAGAGCATTTTTTTCTCCCGCTGTTCAACCATATATCTCCTTACTTTAGGTTCAGTTTGGTGTAAAAGTTTGGTCCATCCTTATGCTTGTTTGTCTTCCAATTGTTTTCTAGAATTATGCAGGAGGCCGCCGTATCCCCTCTTGCTAGGACGCGTTCTGCTTCGGAGGGCGGGTCGGGTGGCGTGGCCGTTTTATCGCCACACTCCCCGGATCGCCCTAGGCTGGTCTCGCCGGTCTCGGCTTTCGGCGGGACTTCCGTGGACAGGCCGCGGGAGTTGTCGTCGTCGTGTGGTGCTGCGCCGGTGGTCCCGGCCCAGGTCATCGCTGTTGGGGGACGGGCAGGAGGCCTTTCCCCTAGCAGAGCTTCGCGCGAGGAGGTCATCGCCTTTGGTGGGATCCCGGATCCTGTCTCTGAGGGGAGGCGGATCAGCGGGAGGCTGCAGGAGCAGCCAGACGTTGATGACATGCAGCTGAGGTGTGCTATGAGGGCGGCCAAGCTGCGTGACGTCGAGATCTCCATTGGTATGTCTGTTAATAAATCGAATTCAATTATGCATTTTACCAATGATGAGATTGTTCACAATGCAAACCAACTAGGAGTATCACTTGGTAATAATGATATGGAGATCTCTAGGTCTGTTAATGACATTCTTGATTTGGAAGCTGAACGAGCGTTAGAAATGATTCGTCACATAGCTGCCGTTAAGCCTATGAATGAGTCGGAGATTGATGCGCTTTGGGGTTAGGGCTCTTGATGGTTTGTGTGCCGATCTTGACCCTGCGGTACCGGAGACGGAGGAGGAGGAGGGGTATGCCTATCCTGAGATCTCTAACCATGTAGAATGGTGAAGTTAAGAAGTTTTATCATCTTTGTTTCATGGATGTAGATAGATAGACAGATAGATAGATATATAGGTTGGGTTTCGTCGATGTCGACAACCCCTAAAGACTACACTTTGGCTATGTTGGGTTCCGTCGATGTCGACAACCCCTAAAGATTAAAACTTTGGCTATATTGGGTTCTGTCGACGTCGACAACCCCTAAAGACTAAAACTTTGGCTATATTGAGTTTCGTCGACGTCGACAACCCCAAAAGACTAAAGCTTTGGCTATATTGGGTTCCGTCGACGTCGACAACCCCTAAAGACTAAAGCTTTGGCTATATTGGGTTCCGTCGACGTCGACAACCCCTAAAGACTAAAACTTTGGCTATATTGGGTTCCGTCGACGTCGACAACCCCTAAATACTAAAACTTTGGCTATATTGGGTTCCGTCGACGTCGACAACCCCTAAAGACTACACTTTGGCTATATTGGGTTCCGTCGACGTCGACAACCCCTAAAGACTACACTTTGGCTATATTGGGTTCCGTCGACGTCGACAACCCCTAAAGACTACACTTTGGCTATATTGGGTTCCGTCGACAACCCCTAAAGACCAAAATAACAGAAAGAGTACACACATAACCCCCTCATCTCTTGGGCCATAACTGACATAGTTTAGATTCAGAGTAGATTCATGAATAATAACAGATAGAGTACTCTAACAGATAGCATACATAACTTGCCCCTCATCTCTTGGGGCATCACTGACATAGTTTAGAAACATGACTCATACATAATAGAAAGAGTACTCTAACAGAAAGCATGTCAACCCAAAATGATAACTGTTTTGAAACATACATAACTTGCCCCCTCATCTCTTGGGCATAACTGACATAGTTTAGAAACATGACACATGACACTCAGGTATTTCCACTTGCAGTAAAAAAGGCCATCCATCCAGTATGACTTGTAGGGTCAACAGAAGTGGAAGCACCAGAAGTGGAAGCTCAGCAGCTCTTGGTGCCGAGAAAGGCCTTGAATGCCTTGCAGCACCATGCCTTGCATAAGGATGTGCTCTTGCTGGTGCAGCCTATGCTCTTGCTGGTGGAGCCTGTGATCTTGCTGGTTCTCTTGCTGGTGCAGCCTGTGCTCTTGCTGGTGATCTTGCTGGTGCAGCCTGTGCTTCATCAACATTCCTTGATCTTCTAGATGCCTTGCAAAAATGAAGGAAACATGAAGAGAAGGAAACATACAATAAATACAAAACATATATAGTACTAGTTAACAAGGTGCTTACCACATGCTTATTTTTTCTCAAAGCCAACTCTGGTTTCAATTATTTGCTGCAGCTGGTGTATCTATGGCCTTGGAGCCCACAGTTGATGCATGTTATAGTGGCCATTCTTGAACTCTCCTTTGGCTTTGGAACCTCAAATCTGCCTTTTATCCTCTTCTCTTTCCTTCTTCCCTTCTTCACATGAAATTTAGGTGGCTCTATGTCTGGTCTTGTTGTCTTTGTCCAATCATGTTCACCAGGAACAGGATATATCTGTTGGGGAACGTAGTAATTTCAAAAAAATTCCTACGCACACGCAAGATCATGGTGATGCATAGCAACGAGAGGGGGGAGTGTTGTCCACGTACCCTCGTAGACCGAAAGCGGAAGCGTTAACACAACGCGGTTGATGTAGTCGTACGTCTTCACGATCCGACCGATCAAGTACCGAACGCACGGCACCTCCGAGTTCAGCACACGTTTAGCTCGATGACATCCCTCGAACTCCGATCCAGCCGAGTGTTGAGGGAGAGTTTCATCAGCACGACAGCGTGGTGACGATGATGATGTTCTACCGACGCAGGGCTTCGCCTAAGCACCGCTACGATATTATCGAGGTGTAATATGATGGAGGGGGGCACAGCACACGGCTAAGAGATCAATGATCAATTGTTGTGTCTATGGGGTGCCCCCCTGCCCCCGTATATAAAGGAGCAAGGGGGATGCGGCCGGCCAAGGAGGAGGGCGCGCCAAGGGGGGAGTCCTACTCCCACCGGGAGTAGGACTCCTCCTTTCCTTGTTGGAGTAGGAGAGAAGGAAAGAGGGGGAGAGGGAGAAGGAAAAGGGGGCTGCACCCCTTGTCCAATTCGGACCAGAGGGGGGGTGCGCGCCTCCTTCCTTTTGGCCTCTCTCCTCTATTCCCGTATGGCCCAATAAGGCCCAATACTTCTCCCCGGCGAATTCCCGTAACTCTCCGGTACTCCGATAAATACCCGAATCATTCGGAACCTTTCCGAAGTCCGAATATAGTTGTCCAATATATCGATCTTTACGTCTCGGCCATTTCGAGACTCCTCGTCATGTCCCCGATCTCATCCGGGACTCCGAACTACCTTCGATACATCAAAAAACATAAACTCATAATATAACCGTCATCGAACTTTAAGCGTGCGGACCCTATGGGTTCGAGAACAATGTAGACATGACCGAGACACGTCTCCGGTCAATAACCAATAGCGGAACCTGGATGCTCATATTGGCTCCCACATATTCTATGAAGATCTTTATCGGTCAAACCGCATAACAACATACGTTGTTCCCTTTGTCATCGGTATGTTACTTGCCCGAGATTCGATCGTCGGTATCTCAATACCTAGTTCAATCTTGTTACCGGCAAGTCTCTTTACTCGTTCCGTAATACATCATTCCGCAACTAACTCATTAGTTACAATGCTTGCAAGGCTTATAGTGATGTGCATTACCGAGAGGGCCCAGAGATACCTCTCCGACAATCGGAGTGATAAATCCTGATGTCAAAATACGCCAACCCAACAAGTACCTTCGGAGACACCTGTAGAGCACCTTTATAATCACCCAGTTACGTTGTGACGTTTGGTAGCACACAAAGTGTTCCTCCGGTAAACGGGAGTTGCATAATCTCATAGTCAAAGGAACATGTATAAGTCATGAAGAAAGCAGTAGCAACATACTAAACGATCGAGTGCTAAGCTAACGGAATGGGTCAAGTCAATCACATCATTCTCCTAATGATGTGATCCCGTTAATCAAATGACAACTCATGTCTATGGTTAGGAAACATAACCATCTTTGATCAACGAGCTAGTCAAGTAGAGGCATACTAGTGACACTATGTTTGTCTATGTATTCACACAAGTATTATGTTTCCGGTTAATACAATTCTAGCATGAATAATAAACATTTATCATGATATAAGGAAATAAATAATAACTTTATTATTGCCTCTAGGGCATATTTCCTTCAGTCTCCCACTTGCACTAAAGTCAATAATCTAAATCACATCGCCATGTGATTTAACATCAATAGTTCACATCACCATGTGATTAACACCCATAGTTCACATCGTCATGTGACCAACACCCAAAGGGTTTACTAGAGTCAATAATCTAGTTCACATCGCTATGTGATTAACACCCAAAGAGTACTAAGGTGTGATTTGCTTGTGAGATAATTTTAGTCAACGGGCCTGTCACATTCAAATCCGTAAGTATTTTGCAAATTTCTATGTCTACAATGCTCTGCACGGAGCTACTCTAGCTAATTGCTCCACTTTCAATATGTATCCAGATTGAGACTTAGAGTCATCTGGATCAGTGTCAAAATTTGCATCGACGTAACCCTTTACGACGAACCCTTTTTGTCACCTCCATAATCGAGAAACATATCCTTATTCCACTAAGGATAATTTTGACCGTTGTCCAGTGATCTACTCCAAGATCACTATTGTACTCCCTTGTCAAAATCAGTGTAGGGTATACAATAGATATGGTACACAGCATGGCATACTTTATGGAACCTATGGCCAAGGCATAGGGAATGACTTTCATTCTCTTTCTATCTTCTGCCGTGGTCGGGCTTTGAGTCTTACTTAATTTCACACCTTGTAACACAGGCAAGAACTCTTTCTTTGACTGTTCCATTTTGAACTACTTCAAAATCTTGTCAAGGTATGTACTCATTGAAAAACTTATCAAGCGTCTTGATCTATCTCTATAGATCTTGATGCTCAATATGTAAGCAGCTTCACCGAGGTCTTTATTTAAAAAACTCCTTTCAAACACTCCTTTATGCTTTGCAGAATAATGCTACATTATTTCTGATCAACAATATGTCATTCACATATACTTATCAGAAATGTTGTATGCTCCCACTCACTTTCTTGTAAATACAGGCTTCACCGCAAGTCTTTATAAAACTATATCCTTTGATCAACTTATCAAAGCGTATATTCCAACTCCGAGATGCTTGCACCAGTCCATAGATGGATCGCTGGAGCTTGCATATTTTGTTAGCACCTTTAGGATTGACAAAAACCTTCTGGTTGCATCATATACAACTGTTCTTTAATAAATCCATTAAGGAATGCAGTTTTGTTTATCCATTTGCCAGATTTCATAAAATGCGGCAATTGCTAACATGATTCGGACAGACTTAAGCATAG
Source organism: Triticum aestivum (assembly GCF_018294505.1). Lineage (NCBI taxonomy): Eukaryota > Viridiplantae > Streptophyta > Magnoliopsida > Poales > Poaceae > Triticum > Triticum aestivum. The sequence continues at coordinate 515,839,576 of NC_057805.1, forward strand.
ATACGAGTGAGAAACTCTCATCGTAGTCAACACCTTGAACTTGTCGAAAACCTTTTGCGACAATTCTAGCTTTGTAGATAGTAACACTACTATCAGCATCCGTTTTCCTCTTGAAAATCCATTTAATCTCAATGGCTCGCCGATCATCGGGCAAGTCAACCAAAGTCCATACTTTGTTCTCATACATGGATCTCATCTCAGATTTCATGGCCTCAAGCCATTTTGCGGAATCTGGGCTCACCATCGTTTCCTCATAGTTCATAGGTTCGTCATGGTCAAGTAACATGACCTCCAGAACAGGATTACCGTACCACTCTGGTGCGGATCTCGCTCTGGTTGACCTACGAGGTTCGGTAGTAACTTGATCCGAAGCTTCATGATCATCATCATTAACTTCCTCACTAATTGGTGTAAGCATCATTGGAACTGATTTCAGTGATGAACTACTTTCCAATTCGGGAGAAGGTACAGTTACCTCATCAAGTTCTACTTTCCTCCCACTCACTTCTTTCGAGAGAAACTCCTTCTCTAGAAAGGATCCATTCTTAGCAATGAATATCTTGCCTTCAGATCTGTGATAGAAGGTGTACCCAACAGTAACTTTTGGGTATCCTATGAAGACGCACTTTTCCGATTTGGGTTTGAGCTTATCAGGATGAAACTTTTCACATAAGCATCGCAACCCCAAACTTTAAGAAACGACAACTTTGGTTTCTTGCCAAACCACAGTTCAAACGGATTTAGATGGTGCCCCTTTTTTTACGTGAATGCAGCTATCTCTAATGCATAACCCCAAAACTGTAGTGCTAAATCGGTAAGAAACATCATAGATTGCACTATATCCAATAAAGTACGGTTATGACGTTCGGACACACCATTAAGCTGTGGTGTTCCAGGTGGCACGAATTTGTGAAACTATTCCACATTGTTTTAATTGAAGACCAAACTCGTAACTCAAATATTTGTCTCCGCGATCAGATCATAGAAACCTTATTTTCTTGTCACGATGATTTTCCACTTCACTCTAAAATTCTTTGAACTTTTCAAATGTTTCAGACTTATGTTTCATCAAGTAGATATACCCATATCTGCTCAAATCATCTGTGAAGGTCAGAAAATAACGATACCCGCCGCGAGCCTCAACACTCATCGGATCGTATACATCAGTATGTATTATTTCCGAATAAGTCAGTTGCTCGCTCCATTGTTCCGGAGTACGGAGTCTTAGTCATCTTGCCCATAAGGCATGGTTCGCAAGCATCAAGTGATTCCAAAAGCCCAACAGCATGGAGTTTCTTCATGCGTTTTACACCAATATGACCTAAACGGCAGTGCCACAAATAAGTTGCACTATCATTATTAACTTTGCATCTTTTGGCTTCAATATTATGAATATGTGTATCACTATGATCGAGATCCAACGAACCATTTTCATTGGGTGTGTAACCATATAAAGTTTTATTCATGTAAACAGAACAACAATTATTCTCTAACTTAAATGAATAACCGTATTGCAATAAACATGATCAAATTATATTCATGCTCAATGCAAACACCAAATAACACTTATTTAGGTTCAACACTAATCCCGAAAGTATTGGGAGTGTGCGATGATGATCATATCAATCTTGGAACCACTTCCAATACACATCGTCACTTCATCCTTAACTAGTTTCTGTTCATTATGAAACTCCCGTTTCGAGTTACTACTCTTTAGCAATTGAACCAGTATCAAATACCGAGGGGTTGCTACGAACACTAGTAAAATACACATCAATAATCTATATATCAAATATACCTTTGTTCACTTTTGCCATCCTTCTTATCCACCAAATACTTGGGGCAATTCCGCTTCCAGTGACCAGTCTCTTTGCAGTAGAAGCACTTAGTCTCAGGCTTAGGTCCAGACTTGGGCTTCTTCACTTGAGCAGCAACTTGCTTGCCATTCTTCTTGAAGTTCCCCTTCTATCCCTTTGCCCTTTTCTTGAAACTAGTGGTCTTGTTAACCATCAACACTTGATGCTCTTTCTTGATTTCTACCTTCGTCGATTTCAGCATCGGGAAGAGCTCGGGAATTACTTTTGTCATCCCTTGCATACTATAGTTCATCAGGAAGTTCTACTAACTTGGTGATGGTGACTAGAGAATTCTATCAATCACTATTTTATCTGGAAGGTTAACTCCCACTTGATTCAAGCGATTGTATTACCCAGACAATCTGAGCACATGCTCACTGCTTGAGCTATTCTCCTCCATCTTTTAGCTATAGAACTTGTTGGAGACTTCATATCTCTCAACTCGGGTATTTGCTTGAAATATTAACTTCAACTCCTGGAACATCTCATATGGTCCATGACGTTCAAAACGTCTTTTAAGTCCCGATTCTAAGCCGTTAAGCATGGTGTACTAAACTATCAAGTAGTCATCATATTGAGCTAGCCAAACGTTCATAACGTCTGCATCTTCTCCTGCAATAGGTCTGTCACCTAGCGGTGCATCAAGGACATAATTCTTCTGTGCAGCAATGAGAATAATCCTCAGATCACGGATCCAATCCGCATCTTTGCTACTAACATCTTTCAACATAATTTTTCTCTAGGAACATATCAAAAATAAACACAGGGAAGCAACAACGTGAGCTATTGATCTACAACATAATTTGCAAAATACTATCAGGACTAAGTTCATGATAAATTTAAGTTCAATTAATCATATTACTTAAGAACTCCCACTTAGATAGACATCCCTCTAATCCTCTAAGTGATCACGTGATCCATATCAACTAAACCATGTCCGATCATCACGTGAGATGGAGTAGTTTCAACGGTGAACATCACTATGTTGATCATATCCACTATATGATTCACGCTCGACCTTTCGGTCTCCGTGTTCCGAGGCCATATCTGTTATATGCTAGGCTCATCAAGTTTAACCTGAGTATTCTGCGTGTGCAAACTGGCTTGCACCCGTTGTAGATGGACGTAGAGCTTATCACACCCGATCATCACGTGGTGTCTGGGCATGACGAACTTTGGCAACGGTGCATACTCAGGGAGAACACTTTTATCTTGAAATTTAGTGAGAGATCATCTTATAATGCTACCGTCAATCAAAGCAAGATAAGATGCATAAAAGATAAACATCACATGCAATCAATATAAGTGATATGATATGGCCATCATCATCTTGTGCTTGTGATTTCCATCTCCGAAGCACCGTCATGATCACCATCGTCACCGGCGCGACACCTTGATCTCCATCGTAGCATCGTTGTCGTCTCGCCAACTTATGCTTCTACGACTATCGCTACCGCTTAGTGATAAAGTAAAGCATTACATGGCGATTGCATTGCATACAATGAAGCGACAACCATATGGCTCCTGCCAGTTGCCGATAACTCGGTTACAAAACATGATCATCTCTACAATAAAATATAGCATCATGCCTTGACCATATCACATCACAACATGCCCTGCAAAAACAAGTTAGACGTCCTCTACTTTGTTGTTGCAAGTTTTACGTGGCTGCTACGGGCTGAGCAAGAACCGTTCTTACCTACGCATCAAAATCACAACGATAGTTTGTCAAGTTGGTGCTGTTTTAACCTTCGCAAGGACCGGGCGTAGCCACACTCGGTTCAACTAAAGTTGGATAAACTGACACCCGCCAGCCACCTCTGTGCAAAGCACGTCGGAAGAACCTGTCTCGCGTAAGCGTACGCGTAATGTCGGTCCAGGCCGCTTCATCCAACAATACCGCCGAACCAAAGTATGACATGCTGGTAAGCAGTATGACCTATATCGCCCACAACTCACTTGTGTTCTACTCGTGCATATGACATCTACGCATAAAACCAGGCTCGGATGCCACTGTTGGGGAACGTAGTAATTTCAAAAAAATTCCTACGCACACGCAAGATCATGGTGATGCATAGCAACAAGAGGGGGGAGTGTTGTCCACGTACCCTCGTAGACCGAAAGCGGAAGCGTTAACACAACGTGGTTGATGTAGTCGTACGTCTTCACGATCCGACCGATCAAGTACCGAACGCACGGCACCTCCGAGTTCAGCACACGTTCAGCTCGATGACATCCCTCGAACTCCGATCCAGCCGAGTGTTGAGGGAGACTTTCGTCAGCACGACGACGTGGTGACGATGATGATGTTCTACCGACGCAGGGCTTCGCCTAAGCACCGCTACGATATTATCGAGGTGTAATATGGTGGAGGGGGGCACCGCACACGGCTAAGAGATCAATGATCAATTGTTGTGTCTATGGGGTGCCCCCCTGCCCCCGTATATAAAGGAGCAAGGGGGATGCGGCCGGCCAAGGAGGAGGGCGCGCCAAGGGGGGAGTCCTACTCCCACCGGGAGTAGGACTCCTCCTTTCCTTGTTGGAGTAGGAGAGAAGGAAAGAGGGGGAGAGGGAGAAGGAAAAGGGGGCTGCACCCCTTGTCCAATTCGGACCAGAGGGGGGGGGTGCGCGCCTCCTTCCTTTTGGCCTCTCTCCTCTATTCCCGTATGGCCCAATAAGGCCCAATACTTCTCCCCGGCGAATTCCCGTAACTCTCCGGTACTCCGATAAATACCCGAATCACTCGGAACCTTTCCGAAGTCCGAATATAGTCGTCCAATATATCGATCTTTACGTCTCGGCCATTTCGAGACTCCTCGTCATGTCCCCGATCTCATCCGGGACTCCGAACTACCTTCGGTACATCAAAACACATAAACTCATAATATAACCATCATCGAACTTTAAGCATGCGGACCCTACGGGTTCGAGAACAATGTAGACATGACCGAGACACGTCTCCGGTCAATAACCAATATCGGAACCTGGATGCTCATATTGGCTCCCACATATTCTACGAAGATCTTTATCGGTCAAACCGCATAACAACATACGTTGTTCCCTTTGTCATCGGTATGTTACTTGCCCGAGATTCGATCATCGGTATCTCAATACCTAGTTTAATCTCGTTACCGACAAGTCTCTTTACTCGTTCCGTAATACATCATTCCGCAACTAACTCATTAGTTACAATGCTTGCAAGGCTTATAGTGATGTGCATTACCGAGAGGGCCCAGAGATACCTCTCCGACAATCGGAGTGACAAATCCTAATGTCGAAATACGCCAACCCAACAAGTACCTTCGGAGACACCTGTAGAGCACCTTTATAATCACCCAGTTACGTTGTGACGTTTGGTAGCACACAAAGTGTTCCTCCGGTAAACGGGAGTTGCATAATCTCATAGTCATAGGAACATGTATAAGTCATGAAGAAAGCAGTAGCAACATACTAAACGATCGAGTGCTAAGCTAACGGAATGGGTCAAGTCAATCACATCATTCTCCTAATGATGTGATCCCGTTAATCAAATGACAACTCATGTCTATGGTTAGGAAACATAACCATCTTTGATCAACGAGCTAGTCAAGTAGAGGCATACTAGGGACACTCTGTTTGTCTATGTATTCACACAAGTATTATGTTTCCGGTTAATACAATTCTAGCATGAATAATAAACATTTATCATGATATAAGGAAATAAATAATAACTTTATTATTGCCTCTAGGGCATATTTCCTTCAATATCATTGGTTCATATGCTGCTAGGTAAAATGGTTTTTTTGAAGAATTTGCACACATAGTCCTCTGGAAACCTTTTTGCCTTTTTAATTGCTGATATTGCATGGTTGCATGGTGTGCCACTCAGGTCCCACTTTCTGCAACCACATGTATGAAGTTCCAAGTTGACAGCATGTGTTTGCTGCCCACTGGTTACTTGCCATAGATTAACACCAGCTTAAATGGGTTTACAGAATCTGGCCCTTTCCTTTTCCACCTCTAACTTCTCAGCATAATGGGGTGGGATCTCCCACAGAGCTGCCTTTCCACTCTCTCTATTCCTATGCCACCTCACCATCTGCTTATTCTTAATACCATCAATCATAGTCCTAATAGGTTTTTTCCTAAAATCAAGGATGTACTTGTTGAACACCTCAGATAGGTTGTTAACAACTAAGTCTGTCTTACAGTTTGTGTCAAAAGCATGCCTAGCCCAGAATCTTGCAGGTATTCCACTCAGCCACTTCCAAGCTTCCTCACTCTCATTTTTTAGATCATTCATTGCAATGTCAAACTTGTGTTGGTTATAACCATAACTAGCATTATCCATGCATTTCTTAAGATCTTCTCCCCTAAACCCAGCATTCTGAAAGTTTGCATACAAGTGCCTAAGGCAAAATCTTTGTGGCAGTTTGGAAATACTTAATTAATTGCATTTAGTAGGCCCTGTTGACATAGCATATCATACTAAGCTACTGACATCATAGTATAAGGACCAAATTTGCATAAAGATAAACAAGGGGATGCATTCATACCTTCTGTCTATCAGACATGATAGTATAAGTTCCAAATTGTGCAACTTCTCCTCCTAGACATATCTTAAGTTGGTGCAGAAACCAACACCAATTTGCTGTATCCTCTTGTCCAACAATACCAAATGCCAGTGGGAAAATGTTGTTGTTGCCATCTCTGCCAGTGGCAGCAAGTATTTGAGCTCCAGTGGTGAGCTTAATAAAGCAGCCATCAACACCTATATTGCATTTGTAAGACCAAATTCAGTAACTATATGAAACTATCAAACTATTCTATATATGTCATCTACAAGAATGGATACACAATTATATATATGTCACTAACCTACTACAAGAATTTATACACAATTATATATATGTCATACAATAGCAATGAGCAAGTTCATTCACTATATAACACTACTAAACATACTTAAGCTGTACATGTCACTAACCTACTAAATAAAGCACTAAAATAAAGCATATAAAGCATATAAAACATGTCACTAACCTATGAATGGTCTGCATCCACTAAGAAAGCCCTCCCTTGCTTCATTGATGCAGAAAAACATAGCATGAAACCTTGGTCCTGGATGTGGTATTTTTGTAGTAGGTTTTGGAGTTACAGTTGTAACTATAACTCTACTCCTAGGGTTTGTATCCATGATTGTTTGAGCATAGTCCCTCAGCCTGGGATACTGTTTCTTGTGCTCTCCTAAAACAGCCTCTACAGCAAGGTTTTTGGCCCTATAGGCCATGTGCTTGGGCACATTAACACCATACTTCTCATTGCAGTTGTCAATCAGAGTCAAAATACTTGTGTTTGGATCAGACCTGAACAGTGACTCATATGTCTGTGCAAGCCACTTTGCACTAACCCTTGATGTCTCTGTAGTGCTAGGGCAAGTGTGTTGCAGCCTCATTTTTTTATTGAAAATGTCTTCTCCCCTTTGATAACTGCTGCAACTATGAAGAACTGACAATGCTCTTGTTTGCAACAAACAATTATCCTTTTGTCTGAGTTTTTATGATACCTGAAATTTCTGGCATGTGTAATATGCAAGCTCAATAGAGCATCTCTGAATTGTTGCTGATTTTTGAAACACATGTGCATACATAACTGTTGATGTGGTTGCTCCAGTTTTTCATTATACCATATCCTTGCTGGCCTTTTCATGGCCCTACTCTTCCTTCCTTTTGGTAGGACAAATGCTAGTGGCTCAAATTGATCATCTTCACTATCCAATAGCAACCCAGTATCTTCTTCATCTGATGATGGTCTGAAATCTGGTTTCAAGTCCTCTAACACATTAGAATGTGTCCTAGTGGTGGGCCCTCTCCTAACTGGCAGCTTTTGCCTCTTTTTACCAGCTGCTTTCATGGGTGGTTCCTTCTCCTTCTCAGAATCTTCCTCCTCATCCTCCTCAATCTCAAACAACTCCTCAACCTTAGTGTCACCCTCATAGTGTAGCTGTTCCTTATCTGAATCTTCATCTGTTTTTTCATCTCAATCTTCATCCTCTTCTAGTTCTTCATCTGCTAGCCTCTTTCCCTCTATTATCTCTGTGTCCTCAGCAATCCTGTACTTCTTCATGCAGAAAGGGTTGTTGTCATTGTCATATGCCCCTTGAGAGTTATCATTGCTCTTATATCCCTCCTCTTCCTCTTCTTCCATCACAGATTTGAGCTTCCTCTTGCTGACATTTCTGCTCTCTTGTGTGCACATACCAGTAGGTTGTACTAGTGCACTACTGTTGCTGCTTTGACTCTCATAAACAACACCATGATCATTAACAGCAAGCACAGGAGGATCTCTCAGATCATACACAACATGTTCTTGATATAAAACTGTGGCTAATTTTTCCTCACTAACATGAGATGCAGTACTGACAAATGTTGTGGCCCTGACTAACAAGTTCAGAACTAAATTGTCCTCATTCTGCTTCTTAATTTGCTGCAACTTGATGTTTGTGTCTATCAAATCTAGGCCATGCTCTCTCTGCACTCCTATGCCTGTATTCCCCATGTGGAACAATTCATCACTGAAGTTAAATCCTTGTGTTCGCATCAGTGCATACAAATTCAAATATGTGATATCTGAGTTGCATATCTTCCTATCCAAATTATGCTGAGCATCGAAATGAATCCTAACATCCCAAACAGCATCATCCAAACTACAATGGACAGCAAAATTGCACATTTTCAGTTCAATAAACCTAACCCTAGCCCGAATCATGGCACAAATGAGAGAGTAGAGAGGGTGAGGAGAGAGCACTTACAGCAGGCCACCCAATCCATGGCTCTAGTGATGGCTCGTGGTAGGGTTGGCCACCCAGATCTCAGCCAGCCGCAGCCGCTGCTCCATGGACAGCGGCGCCTTCATGCCCTCGTCGTCGTCGCTGTAGTAACCTGACGAACTGGACTCCCTGCCCTCGACTTCGATTCCTCTGTGCGCATCGCTCCCGAGTCAGGGGAGGTCGCCGTACCCGCCCACAACGCCACCGCTGCTCCGGCCACCGCCGCCGCCGCCGCCGCCACCCAGACTAGCCATCGCGAGGAGAGGGAGAGGGAGAGGAGAGAACTGCTAGGGTTCAACCGAGCCAAGACCGACCGAGCCGGGTCCGTCCTAGCCAGCCGAGCGACGCACCGGTTCGGCGGCTGGTCAACTGACTGGTGGGGCCGGGTTGTCAGATACAGCGTCAATACAGAGGTATACGCGGCTTAGCCTGTATTGTAACGACTAGCCTCGAACGTGGTACTGACTTGCGAAAAATCTGAATAATGGTACTGATCCGTTACAACTACCCCAAGTGTGGTACATCCCTGCAATTAACTCGATCTCCTTCCTGAGCGCGAGCGTTTTTCTTACTAAATGACCCCTCCTGGAGGTCTTTATTTGGCCCCACTGACCTCCAAAAAACTTATTTCGTCGTCTGACCATTCCCTCCTCCCCCAATTCGCGTATGGCTGAAAAGCGCCGCCCACGAAGACGTCTTTGACCGACGCCGTTGTCTCATCCAGGCGAGCCGGCGTACGATGGTGTGAATAGGAAGATGATAGAGATGATCCACGACGAAGGAGGGGCGGAGCTAGTCTGCTTTAAGGACGTGCATGCATGTGGATGACTCGGGGCCAAAGGTGCACGCCCAACAGCCAGTCGGTTCCGTACGCCGGCCAGCTGGTTTGGTACACTGGCCAGCAGGAGCAGGCAACGATGACCTTGATCTAGACGAATGTACAACTGATCCCAAGAAAAACGGTAGAGGAGAAAGTTTTAAAATGCAGGAGAACAAGTTGTGCGATGCGTGGTTGGCCACTAGCATCGATGTGATTCATGGCACAGAGCAAAAGAGCGCAACATTCATACTTGGCCTCATTCATGAGCACAAGCAGTTGGAGCCCGTACCGCGACATACTCATCTGTATTCTTGCAGGCGTGGGTATTGCGTGCGTGCGTGGACGGAGAATCTACGAGGGCGGCAGGCACTCGGTCTGTGGTCACTCATTCAATTGGACGCCACGGAAGCGGGTATTATTATTCGATATTCGATACGATGTATGCAAGCAAGCACTTTTTGGTACGTATCTGAATCCGTATCCGTATCCATAGGCAGCAGGAAGGCTGTCGCTGCTCCCTTGTCGACTCGGCGGTAGGGCAGAGTGGAGTCAGTAGTGGAGACTCGATCGAGAGTGACAGGGAAGGAAGGAAGGAAGGAAGGATGACGTGGCGAGGTGGAGTGGAGAGTAACATGCACGAAAACTGAATTACTATTTCTAGTACAAGAGAAGAATGAACTGTATCAATAGTTGTCTTGTCCCTGTCCCCAAGTTCTAGTGCCTTTTTTCTCGCTTTCTTTTTTCTTTCTTTTTGGGTTTTCATTCGGTTTTCCCTGATTAGCCGAGAATGTTAGGTTTTCGGGTCCGGTTTTTCTTATAAACTGGACCAACTCTCTTCTTCTCAATGAAATGCAGGAACCCCTGCCCCGTTCGAGGTGTTCTCGAAAAAAAATAGAGGCATGGTTTCAAGTTGCAGAAAAAGGAATTTGGGTTTCGCGTGGTCTTTGGTGATCAAGGCATGCATGGGCTAGTGGCTGATCGAGACATGACCGGTCAAAGGCATGATCCTTGGCGTACCGCGGCTTCGCACGTAGGTTTCGTTTCGGCACATGCTTTGAAATGCTCCTCTCACACGTGTAATTAAGTAGCATTACAAACTTGCCTCTCTTCTGTGTTGCTGGCGCTAATGAGTTGCGGTGCGATTGATCTTGACAGCTTCAGGTGAGTAATAATAGTACTATAGCGGAGTAGGTTTTTGTCGCCGGCCGCAGCAGCGACAGCAGTTTTCTCGCTCGTCTCCCTCCCTCTCTGCACGTACACGTCTAAATCAAATAAATAAAAAATAAGAAGATGGAATGGAAGGAAGAATGTCTTGACCGGGGAGGGGTGTGGGTAGCAGCCGGTGGTCAAAGCCACAGCCTCCGATCCGATCCGATCCGATCCATTTGTTTTCCTGCGAGAATTGCTTGGCTCTTCGCTGAGAGGAAAACTCCATCTAAGCAGCAGTTACGTACGCTCGCGGCAGCCGGCGGAGTCGTCCGGCAAGCGAAGGCCTCTGATGCGGATCCATTCAACGCGGAACTGCCTGGTTCCACGCACATACTGGGATTAGTCAATTGATTGCTTAATCAATCATCTCTCAATTAATTTTCCCCTCTACATCTACGCACTCACGAGATTTACTTCCATCTGAGCACGTACACAAGGAGAAAACAAGAAGAAGAATCTCAGACATTGGAATCCATCGATTCCAGGAAGTACGAGAAAAGAGTCATGTCGGTGACGCGCCTGACGGCCACAAGGAGTCGACGAAGGTGGCTACGCGTGCAGAACAAGCAGCGCGACGGTATGAATTACGGCGGCGGGAGGCATCATCAGCAAAATGCCTCACGGCCGGCGACCACGAATCTGTCCAAGTGCGGGGGCGTCCATGGCCTCAGGGCGTAATTGCGGCTGAGGCGGTGCCAAGTGCGCATGAAGCCCTCGGTTTTGGCCGACAAGGCTCCCTCCGGCGTGGCCTCCACCGCGTGGCGCTCGATTCATAGCATGATGTTTTTCCAGATACTTTCAATTTCATAGCATTTGTCATTGGTTGTGACTATAGTGTCAAATACTCCATCACGAAATGAATCCAAGGAAATGGTGACTATGCTGCATATTATGCTATGAAGAGAATTATGCAAAACACTTGCATATTTTGGTGATTACCTTCCATGCATACACAACTTATGGGACGTCATCATAGCTATGAATTAAGTTTCATGCACAGCTGAGAGGTTCATGCCATTTTATGGTGATTACCTTCATGTGTTATAAATAACATAAGGTTGTGGAGGCTATGATCAATGGGAACTGTCCATAAGAGTGAGGCACCACTAGGTGGTCGACTACCTCTATGTTTTTTAAGGAAATTAAAGGTTTGTCCCTTTTGAGGTGACTACCTTTACTTGAAAGATCCACACCACACTGTGGTGTTCTTCTAGAAGGCTTGCCCTATGGGTCACTAAGAATCACCATCACCATGATTATGCCTAGCCATAGCATTTTTATCTTAATGAATTTACTAAAGGTAAATTAATGTTTGGACGAGGCACGGAGAAATGGGGGTTATGATGGAAGACGGCGAAGAAGAAGAGGACGATGACAATTATGTGCCCCCTGAATACGGTGATGCTGCAACGGGGGAAGCTGCTGAAGATCAAGAGGAACCAGACGATGTGCCCAATGATGCTGCAAGGGGGGAAGCTGCTGAAGATGAAGAGGAACCAGTGCCCGATGATGATGATCTCCGCCGGGTCATTGTCGATGCAAGGACGCAATGCGAAAGTCAAAAAAAGAAGCTGAAGTTCGATCGCATGTTAGAGGATCACAAAAAAGGGTTGTACCCCAATTGCGAAGATGGCAACACAAAGCTCGGTACCGTACTGGAATTGCTGCAGTGGAAGGCAGAGAATGCTATGCCTGACAAAGGATTTGAGAAGCTATTGAAAATATTGAAGAAGAAGCTTCCAAAGGATAACGAATTGCCCGACAGTACATACGCAACAAAGAAGGTCGTATGCCCTCTAGGATTGGAGGTGCAGAAGATACATGCATGCCCTAATGACTCCATCCTCTACCGCGGTGCGTACAAGGATCTGAACGCATGCCCGGTATGCGGTGCATTGCGGTATAAGATCAGACGAGATGACCCTGGTGATGTTGACGGCGAGCCCCCCAGGAAGAGGGTTCCTGCGAAGGTGATGTGGTATGCTCCTATAATACCATGGTTGAAACGTCTGTTCAGAAACGAAGAGCATGCCAAGTTGATGCGATGGCACAGTGAGGACCGTAAGAAAGACGGGAAGTTGAGAGCACCCGCTGATGGGTCGCAGTGGAGAAAAATCGAGAGAAAGTACTGGGCTGAGTTTGCAGCTGACCCAAGGAACGTATGGTTTGGTTTAAGCGCGGATGGCATTAATCCTTTCGGGGAGCAGAGCAGCAATCACAGCACCTGGCCCGTGACTCTATGTATGTATAACCTTCCTCCTTGGATGTGCATGAAGCGGAAGTTCATTATGATGCCAGTTCTCATCCAATGCCCTAAGCAACCCGGCAACGACATTGATGTGTACCTAAGGCCATTAGTTGAAGAACTTTTACAGCTGTGGAATGGAAACGGTGTACGTTCGTGGGATGAGCACAAACAGGAGGAATTTAACCTGCACGCGTTGCTGTTTGTAACCATCAACGATTGGCCCGCTCTCAGTAACCTTTCAGGACAGACAAACAAGGGATACCACGCATGCACGCACTGTTTAGATGACACTAAAAGTATATACCTGGACAAAAGCAGGAAGAATGTGTACCTGGGCCATCGTCGATTTCTTCCGACCAACCATCAATGTCGAAAGAAAGGCAAGCATTTCAAAGGCGAGGCGGATCACCGGAAGAAGCCCGCCATGCGTACCGGTGATCACGTACTTGGTATGGTCAATGATTTACACGTAATCTTTGAAAAGGGTCCCGGCGGACTAGCTGTTCCGAATGACGTTGAGGGACACGCACCCATGTGGAAGAAGAAATCTATATTTTGGGACCTACCCTACTGGAAAGAGCTAGAGGTCCGCTTTTCAATCGACGTGATGCACGTGACGAAGAACCTTTGCGTGAACCTGCTAGGCTTCTTGGGCGTGTATGGGAAGACAAAAGATACACCTGAGGCACGGGAGGACCTGCAACGTTTGCACGAAAAAGACGGCATGCCTCTGAAGCAGTATGAAGGTCCTGCCAGCTACGCTCTTACGAAAGAAGAGAAAGAACTCTTCTTTGAATGCCTGCTCAGTATGAAGGTCCCGACTGGCTTCTCGTCGAATATAAAGGGAATAATAAATATGCCAGAGAAAAAGTTCCAGAACCTAAAGTCTCATGACTGCCACGTGATTATGACGCAACTGCTTCCGGTTGCATTGAGGGGGCTTCTACCGGAAAACGTCTGATTAGCCATTGTGAAGCTATGTGCATTCCTCAATGCAATCTCTCAGAAGGTGATCGATCCAGAAATCATACCAAGGCTAAGGAGTGATGTGGCGCAATGTCTTGTCAGTTTCGAGCTGGTGTTCCCACCATCCTTCTTCAATATCATGACGCACGTCCTAGTTCATCTAGTCGACGAGATTGTCATTCTGGGGCCCGTATTTCTACACAATATGTTCCCCTTTGAGAGGTTCATGGGAGTCCTAAAGAAATATGTCCGTAACCGCGCTAGGCCAGAAGGAAGCATCTCCATGGGCCATCAAACAGAGGATGTCATTGGGTTTTGTGTTGACTTCATTCCTGGCCTTAAGAAGATAGGTCTCCCTAAATCGCGGTATGAGGGGAGACTGACTGGAAAAGGCACGCTTGGAGGGGGGAACTCAATAATATGCAGGGACGGATATTCTTGGTCTGAAGCACACTACACAGTACTACAGAACTCTACCTTGATGACCCCGTATGTCGATGAACACAAGAACAGTCTGCGCTCCAAACACCCGGAGCAGTGTGACGACTGGATTACATGTGAACACATCAGGACTTTCAGCAGTTGGTTGGAAACACGTCTCAGAGGTGACACCACTGTTTGTGATGAGTTGTACTCGTTGTACAGGGGACCATCTTCGACTGTATTGACTTACAAAGGATACGAGATAAATGGGAATACATTTTACACGATCGCCCAAGATCAAAAGAGCACCAACCAAAACAGCGGTGTCCGCTTTGATGCAGCAACCGAGAGGGGAAATGACACATATTATGGTTACATAATGGACATATGGGAACTTGACTACGGACATGATTTTAAGGTCCCTTTGTTTAAGTGCAAATGGGTCAATCTGTCAGGAGGCGGGGTACATGTAGACCCACAGTACGGAATGACAACAGTGGATCTGAACAATCTTGGGTACACTGACGAACCGTTCGTCCTAGCCAATGATGTGGCACATGTTATCTATGTGAAGGACATGTCTACCAGACCGAGGAAAAGAAAAGATAAGGAAGCGAATACATCATACGATGAGCCAAAGCGGCACATAGTTCTTTCAGGAAAAAGGGACATTGTGGGAGTGGAGGGCAAGACAGACATGTCTGAAGATTATGAAAAGTTTCATGAAATTCCTCCCTTCAAAGTCAAGGCTGACCCAAGCATCCTGATAAACGATGAAGATTATCCATGGTTACGGCGCAATAAGCAAATGACACAAGCGAAGAAAAAGTGAAGACTTTCTCCCGCAACTATTATGATGATAGCATGCCAACTTTGTAATAGACGAGTATGATACCATTGTCCGTTTTGTACAAGAAGTGCATCTAGTTTTTGCCGTAACCCTCTCAACTTTCTTGCACATGCTATGTGGATGAAATGATGATACCATGCCAACTTTCAACCTTTTCAAAGTTCATTTGAAATGCTTTATAAGCCCTGAGTGCAGAGAGGTTAGGCCCGTAAGCCTGCTTTAGAGAGGAGCTCGACAGCTCAGGCGCACCGCACCTTATAAACAGGTACGGCTCTCTCTTAGCTAGCGAGGTGGGACTAAACTCACCACCACGCCGTTGTGCAAGGCCATTGGTCCCGGTTGGTGGCACGAACCGGGACCAATTCCACCCTTTGGTCCCTGTTGGTGCCATGAACCGGTACTAATGATGTTGTGGCCCCACGAGCACCTTTAGTACCTGTTCGTGGCACGAACCGGTACTAAAGTTTCTTACTAGCTAAGCAGTTTTTTAGTCCCACCTCGCTAGCTGAGAGGCACTAGGAGCGGTTTATAAGCCCTGAGTGCAGAGACGATGAAGAAGAGGCGCAATGCTCACGTTGCTTAGCTTCAAGCCTTGAGGAATAAGGTAGACTGCATCGAGCTATGTGCAGTGCAGTCTACACTATTCCGAAAGGCTTGAAGCAAATCAACGCACATTGCGCCTCTTTTTTATTTTTAATCATTAAAAGCAAAAAGAATTTTCATAAAGAACTTTTTTTGATAGAAACTTTAATAGCAGAAAGAATTATCATAAAGTAAAAATAATAAGTAATTAGAAACAAAATAAAATAAAATAAATAAGTTTTTTTTTGTAAGTAGAAATAAAA
>NC_057805.1:515857664-515865835 GCF_018294505.1 Triticum aestivum
GTTGTCGATATAACCCCCTCCTGATAAC
Organism: Triticum aestivum; assembly: GCF_018294505.1. Classification (NCBI taxonomy): domain Eukaryota; kingdom Viridiplantae; phylum Streptophyta; class Magnoliopsida; order Poales; family Poaceae; genus Triticum; species Triticum aestivum. The sequence goes on from NC_057805.1 coordinate 515,857,693, forward strand.
TTCAACACGTGGGGAGGGGGTCGATATACCCCCTCCCCGATAACATTATTTTCCCGTGTATGTATGTTGTCGTTGTCGATATTACCCCCTCCCGATAACTTCAACACGAGGGGGGTCGATATACCCCCTCCTCGATAACATTATTTTCCCGTGTATGTATGTCGTCGTTGTCGATATAAAACCCCCTCCCGATAACTTCAACACGTGGGGGGGTCGATATATACCCCCTCCCCGATAACATTATTTTCCCGTGTATGTATGTCGTCGTTGTCGATATATATCACTCCCTCCCAGATAACTTCGACATGATGGACGGTCGATATGTCTACCCCCTCTCGACCGTGATAACTTATACCACGGGAGCACCCCCCGGCCCTCTCGCTCGACCAAAACTCTCGAGGACACCCAAACCCTAGAAAAAAACGATGTCGGTCTCCTACCCCCTCCCGCCGTGCCCCTACCCTTGAAGCGTTGCCTAGGCCACCCCAAACCCGGAATAAGCTAGGTCTACGTTTGCACTAATATATCCACCTGCTGTCATGTTTGTGTAATAATTGCCATGTTGTAATATTTGCAGAAACAATGGAGCACGGACGAGATGAGCAAGCAGAAGATGTGTTGGGGGACATAATCTTAGCCGGAGGTGATATCTTGTCGTATCTTAATGACAATGATGGTCTGGAAGAACAGGGTGAAGAAGCAGGCTGCGGTGATCGAAGAGTGGAGGAGGAAAGACATGATTATGATGGCTCCGGTGACCCAATGCTGGTGCAAGAAGGAGCCCGTGGTGACGGCTCCGGTGACCGAACAGAGTCCGGCCAGGTAAATATATTAGTTAAGCCTGTGCTGACTAGCTAATTGATGCATTCATTGTTTTGGTATGTACACATATTAATTAACACTCATCTTTCTTCTTTTTTCTAGCCCTCCGAATCGAGCACAACTGCGGTAAAGAGACGAGGCCCGAAGAGAAAGTTGCGCTCGGATGAAAGGTTTGAGATCACAGCAATCGCGCGCGACGGCCAACCGATTGAACCCCTCCGGACAAAGGATGCTTTTGCTGCTCAGTGCGGGGTTCTAGTTAGGGACAAGATCCCGATCAGCATCCACCAATGGTATAAGCCTAAGAAGGAAGACCCTGAGGTGTCTTATGTCAATGATATGCAGAAAGATGACCTTTGGACTGAGCTGAAGGCAAATTTCACCCTACCGCCAGAGGAGGATCCGGAGAAGCCAGTTATAGAGCAATTAATCAAGTCTCATGCTCTTAAGAAGATGGCAGACCTATTCAGGAGGTGGAAGAATGAGCTGAAAACGTTTGTCGACAAAGAAGAGACACCTGAATTCATCAGCCGGTATGAGAAGATCAGAGATCACTGGCCCGCATTTGTGGCCCACAAGACATCGGAAAAGAGTAAGAAGATGTCAGCGACAAACAAGATGAATGCTGCGAAGAAGAAGCTTCACCATCGCACGGGGTCAGGTGGCTACCTCAAAGCCCGGCCTAAGTGGGCCAAGTCTGAGAGGGATCTGCTTGATAAAGGGATCGAACCACAAACAATGAACTGGCCAGACCGTAGCCGGACTTGGTTCTTCGGGGCTGGCGGAACCTTGGACCCTGTATCAGGGAGGTGTCGTTGGACGGACGAGCAACTTGCAATACCCGTCAAGAAGATTCAGCACTATATCGATGCAGCGCAGCAAGGGACGTTCGTTCCAGACAGAGAGAACGACGAGCTCACAATGGCCCTCGGGAATCCTGAGCACCCTGGACGGACACGAGGCATGCCAGGCTCCGTTCCGTGGAAGGCTGATTTTCCGGACGCGGGCGGTTACAAAACCCAGGAGAGGAGGAAAAAAGTGGAGCAGATCCAAATTTAGCGTCTGCACGAAAGGGTTCAAGTGCTAGAGGAACGAGACAGCAATAGAGATGCCAAAACTGCCGCCGAAGCTACACCGCCATCTCAGCGTAGAAGCAGCGTGGCTTCCACCGAGCTGCCTCAGCTGGAGCATGCGGCTACTCCTAGCTACCCCGTGGATGCTATCACGGAGTCTCAACATTGCCACCTTATGGCGGAATGGCAGAACTTGAAAGTCAAGGCGGTTGTTGGCTCTGTTTTACCTACTGAACCCGGCGCAACCTACCACTTCCGGCCGATTCCTGAAGGATATGCTAGGGTGATGGTGGATGAAATATCGGAGGGATTTGAGGACCTCCAGCTTGACCACCCTACCGGTGAAGGGGAGACTCGGCTGGGTTTAGCTCTGAAGACTCCATGCCTATGGCGGAAGGAGCTCATCAAGCTTCCGAACTGGACGGCTCCGGCGAGTAAGGGCACTCCGCCTCCTCCTCCGCCTCCTCCTCCGGCGAGTGATCAGGGCACTCAGCCTCCTTCTCCGGTGCGTGGCAGCACTCCGCCTCCTTCTCCGCCAGCGTCGGCGCGCCAGAGCAGCCAGCCTCCTCCTTCTCCGCCTCGTCAGCAAGGGCGGAAGAGACCCGCCGCCGCTGCGGCTGCTCCGGCGCGTCGTAGTCCTTCTCCTCCGCCTCGTAAGCAAGGAAAGAAGACAGCCGCAGCCGCTCCGTCTGCTCTGCCGGCGTCTAGCAGTACAGCTGCCAGAGGCGGGAGGCAATACAGATTCGGTCCTTCTCTGAAGACTCCAGAGAAGTTACCATATGAGAGGACCGAGGAGGAGAACGCGAAGATCGTGTGAGCCGAAGTGAAGAACTTCTTTGAAGGGGTCAAAGCAAAGAAACATCCACCTCCGGAGGAGAAGGTAGATCCGGTGAAAGCAAAGCGCACTCTGGCTGCCCTGACAAAACCACCAAAGTCTCCGCCAAAAGGCAACTATGAGCGCGTTCTTGCAAAGGCATATGCCGAAGCGGAGCGGTCGGGAAGTACTGTCAGTGATAAAAGGATGAAAGAACGACGAGCTGGGAAAAAAATTGCCCAGCTCGGCGAACAAGAGAACCAATCGTGCCCCCCGCTCAAGGTGTCAAAAGACATCGTCCCTAATGATCCGGGTATGGTGCCCGGTTATACCGATCTTGGAGATTACCTGCCCGACGATGTACATTATGAAATCATGGAGGTGGACGAACACAAATACCATTACGAGAAGCCTCTCGTCAAAGATGTCAAATCTCTAAGCACGATGATGCGAAGACTACATGATTGGTACATGAAAACCTGCAGAGAGTCTGATGGGATGAGTACTTTAACGCTGAGAGTTAAACCGGAGCATGACCTCGTTGGAATTGAACTGCTGAATGTTCCATTTGAGGATTTCTTCCAGTTTTACAATCTAAAGTCCCTCGATAAAACAACGATCACTTGCTACTGTCTGTAAGTAGTAGTACTTCTGTCATTAAGTCTCTCTATATAGGTCAGCTCTTTCATTGCATGTATTTATACTTATTCTCACTATATTATGCAGATTGAAGATCGCCGAATTGAAGAAAAGACAAATCGGTGATATTGGGTTCATTAACACAAATCTCATAGATGATTATCAGGTTAAATTTCATGCCAAAGATACCGAGGCCAACTTGCTACAATCGTTGGTAATAAATCAAAACAAAGATATAATACTCTTTCCTTACAACTTCAAGTGAGTGTTACTGTCTTCTGCATATTCGGTTTCCCTTTATTAGTCCAGGTTATGGTAATGTAATTGATGACTTATGCATGCATGCGCAGCTTCCACTATATTCTCCTAGAGATTAAGCTTGAGCCGGGAGTAGTAACCGTCTTAGACTCGAGACGAAAAGATCCCCATGACTATGCGAACATGACTCAAATGCTCCAGAAGTAAGTTAAATCGATCATTATCCACCATATCAGCAACTTTGTTCATTTTCTGATATCAAGTAATTGTTTTCTTTGTCTGGCAGGGTTTGGAGAAAATTCACCTCAAAAGCCCCGGGACTGCCGAACCAGCTGCAATTTAGACACCCGAAAGTAAGTACTATAGTAGCATGTTCCGCGCATCTCCTAGTGATTCAAGCGCTAGTTTGATCAATACCATTTAGCATGCTTGCTTATCAGTTTGATTGACCTCTATTTCTTGTAAAGTGGTTGTGGAAGCAACCCGGGAATAATTACTGTGGATACTACATTTGCGAGTCCATCCGCTACCATACCTATGAGCGGGGCTACACTGAAGAACAATATGAAGTGCGTAAGCAATAATATTCACAATTTTATTTTATTACCATCATTTGTGTTGAGTTTCATTTATTCATATATATATGTATTGACCCCCTTCTTCAAATTAGATTTTTCGGAAGCGGGATCAACTCCTAGCACCAGATCGTATGCGAGGAATTCAAGAGGAATTGGCGGCATTCTTCCTTGACCACGTGATCGCTGAAAACGGAGAATACTATGTGGACCCTGTGTTCCTATAATATAATTAGGAGATTGTACTGTAAGAGATAATTATTGTATATATGTAGCCGGTAGTGTCGGATAGATATACGAGAACTTGTTGTTCGACCAATATCTCGGAGAAGGAGAGGTGGTCGATATCACTTCTCTCTGTATGCATATATATATGTTCATGACGATCTTCTGTTTCCTTCATTTGATTACTAGCTAGCGTGTCTACTCCTCTCCATACGTATATAGTACGTAGCGTCGACAAAGCACGGAGATAAGAGAGGACACTTCTCTCTATTAATTAGCTAGCTAACACAATATATGAAACACCTAAATTAACCCCCCAAAACCCCTAAACCACCCCCTTTCAAAAAAAACAAAAACCTCAGCTCCTGCCAGGTGCTGACGCATGGATGCCTATTGGTCCCGGTTGGTGGCACCAACCGGGACCAAAGGCCTTCCTGTCTGGGCTCCCCGCACCGGCCACGTGGACGGCCTTTAGTCCCGGTTCGTGTAAGAACCGGTACTAAAGGGCTAGGGCATTAGTAACGACCCTTTAGTCCCGGTTCCAGAACCGGGACTAAAGGCCCTTATGAACCGGGGTAAAAGCCCCTTTTCCTACTAGTGATATATGTGTCATCGCAATGACTCGGTTCTCAAACTGAGTATGTAATGGATGATGAACATCCATTTTTCCCTTTGAGCCTAATTGAGGCGAGATATATTGTTATAAGCATAGCATGAATGATTATTCATTCGTTGTTAGGACTTCAAGTCTGTTGAGCCTTATAGTTTTGTTGTCTATAAATCAACACTATGTTGAGATTATGTGATAAGGCGGCTCCAGATGCATATCTAAATATAAGTCCTTATTGCACGTTACGTTCTCCTAGGATGGTAAACAGAAATATCATCTTTGTTTCAGGTTTGCAATGCCTGAAATTCATGCTAGTGCTCTTAGTACTAAGCAATAGTGGTCAGAGAACCACGGGAGTTGAATGTAAAGTGAAGGAAAAATGACAAGCAAAAATGGAGTGTATATCTCAAAAGGGAATGTGTCATTTAATCTAAATGATCATAATGACAACTTTCAAGTTTGTTGAAGTGGTGATTGTATGAAATGTCGTACCAATGATTCCCAATTGGTAAAGTATTGTGTTGAATCATATCACCGACTCACTGGAGGAAAATGATTTTAATGGGATAAGTTTGAAGTTCTACTTCAAAAGGAAACAATCAGAAAATATTCCGGCATGGTAGAAGGAGAATGAACTCCTCTATATTGATGATATGCATATGGAATGATATTCCAATGATATTTTGGAGATCTCATGTAGTCTCCTAGTTATCCCTAAATATCATTAGCCTATAATTGTACTACTACATGTAGTATAAATTGCAACATCATCTTCCTCGGACATGATAGTTGAGGAAATTGAGTGTATGAGTCAGTTCATACTCAATCTTGTTGCATACACAATAATTTTTCCTCCTTTATCATCATGGTATTGGACGATTAGAGAAATTATTGACAATTATGTTGGCCACAACTTGACAAGTTGCAATATTCCCAACAATCATCAGATTGTTTTGTGCACTGCATGTGACATTGGGGAATTAATTTTAAGGCACTCCCACCTTAAAATTTGAAATGAGCCAGCCAATATTCTTGATTGCATTCAAGAATATGTTTGGATTATTCAACCATTATCTGGGTTATGTTGGTACTCCATGCTGTTAATAGACGCATCTAGAGGATGGTCTTAGATGTGTATCATCTATACAAAACCATGTGTCTACTGAATTAATTGCTCAAATTGACGAATGTAGAGCAAATTATCCTAACGTGGGCTAATTCCATTGGAATGCAAATATCGTTGAAGTTGATTCACGAGCATTCAATGGTTATATTCAAAAGTATATAGTACATAACCTGAATGGTTTGGCTTGATCTCTTATGAAAGAGATTCAATATTGCTTGGCCAATGTTCCAGAATTATGATTTACCAACATTTTGTTGATGGTGGCGTGCGGTCTCACACTCCGCATATTTGGTCTATAAGATCAAATGATACTTTACCCCCTTGCAGTTTGTACGTGGAAATAAGTGAAGTATTTCCCATCTGCGGTAATTCAGTTGTATACTGATATCACCACCCCATCGTACATCATGGGCCTTCACATATGGTTGGGATCTATGTGAGGAATAACTGTGGTATGTTCATTAATCCGCCGAATACCTTAACCCTAGCAAGGGAGTTATTTGCAGCCCATACGCTGATTGCTTTTGCAATAAGAACATTTTCTGGCATTAGGGGGAGATGTGTACCACAAAGAATGCCAGGAAATGGATAAGAAATGTCATAGACATTTTGTCCACGTACTTAAGAATTTGAACTTCAGGTTCAGATTATGAGAAATTTGCAACATATTGCAAATAATCTGCCAAGTATATTTACTTATGACAAAGGTGTCACTATGGTCAAGTACCAGAACGAGTGGAGGTACCAAATAAACCACTCGTCCCCCTAGATGAGAGCAAGAGGGGGGGATTTTGGTCGGATGAGATTGAATTCTCATATGTTTCAGCGAAAACAGAGGAGATTGACCCCTCGATTAGCAAATATGATTCAACCTCGGGTTGAATGACACCTGAGGGATGTGTGGCATCCAAAGTCTAACACATATGTGCACACATTTCTAGGTGTTGGGACATCGAAACACCTTGAATCCGTTGTTGTGGGAAATCACAAGGAGTTAAGATGCGTAATAAGAATTCCACAATGATATTGATTCATGAGAATCGGGTATGAGGAAGTCTACATATGTCGACATAAAATTCTTCTCGAGAATTGCTAGAATCCTTTTGGGCCCTGAACCAAATCCATGGAGAGTGTTGTTGCACTTATATTGGTTCAGATGAAAGGAAGCAATTAAGGAAGATTGGCACTCGCTCATCAAAAGAGAGGTATTTACCATTGTAAAACCTGCTTCTCATAAGTATCTTCCAGAGGGAACAAAAGTGATTTTTTTTTGGAAACAAAAATAAATGAGGTGGTGAGAAAGCGAGGCTTGTAGCACAAGGGTTTTTTGCAGAGACCCGACATCGGTTACGATGTAGCATACCTTCTTGGTATGAGTGGAATTATGTTTCGATACTGAATGTTAATGGCAGTATAGATCCATTGATGTATGTAATGTCTACATACTCCTATGGGTCAATTAGTTTGGATGTATATATTGAAGTCATTTAATGACTTAATATTCTGAATCCAAAGGTAAATCGCAACATGCATGTGTGGAACTTCTGAAGTCATTCTATGAATTGAAGTAGTCGGAGAATTGTGTGGTGCAACCGACTAAGTGAGTTATTCCTTGACAAGGATTACTCTCATACTAATGATTGGCGACGCAAGGAGGGCGCGGTGGCCGGTGCCAATCGGCTGGAAGGGCGCGCTGATGAACGCCTGGTGGCCAGCGGGGAGAGCCTGCTGATAGTGCAGCGCCCCCCGGCGTCCTGGGCCTGCTGCTGCTGCAGGCGGCGGCGACCGCCGCCACGCCGGTTGCGTCGCCCCCCTCCCCCTTGCGGGTGCTGCGGGGGAGGCGCTGGTGGCGACGGGTAACACCCGGCGGGTGCGGGAGGACGCGACTAGATTGGCGGGGCCGGTGGAGCGGTTCCGGCGAAAATGGTGAAGTAGCCCGGAGAGTCCATGAAAGGCGTCAGAAGCGGCAGGAAGAGGAAGCGGCCGGCGGCGGCGGCACGT
>NC_057805.1:515866167-515869646 GCF_018294505.1 Triticum aestivum
ATGCTAATGCTAATAGATGGATGGATGCATGCGGCGAGGCGCGATCGGCACTGGCAGCTAGCGGCGTGGTAGCGTGTTGACGCTAGTGGGCACGGGACAAGCGAGCAGCAGCGCGTGGGATGGAATCGTGCGGGCGGCACGCAGGTAGGCAGCGTGCAGCGCGCGACTGGAGCGGCGCGTGGGATCGCGCGGGCGGCTCGCGGGGAAAGCTGCGGCGGCGTCGCGGAGTGGACAGGCGGCGGCAGGGGAGATGCGGCGGCGGCGGCGCGTAGGCGCGCGGCGGCAGCGGAAAGCTAGGTTAGAACCTAAAAACTGATACCATGTAAACGGGAGAGTTTGTAATACAATAGACGTTGTATTGATGGGGTGCTGGTGCACGTACATATAATACAAGAGAAGACCTCTATCTTAACTATACAAGACTAGGAGGTGGGCCACAAATTCAATACACGTGCAATACATAATACATACTCAACCACTCGGAACGTGGAGTAGTATCACCTTAGAGCTCAACGTTTTCCACGTGAAGAACGTGGAACGAACGATTGCTCACAGATTCGATTGGATTCGTTTCGGTACATGGTTCGGGGCCGGAAGCTGAGTCAGCAGCTTAGAGGAGGATGAAGGAGGAAGGACAGGCAGTCAGGCTGTGTCTCTCTTTGCAGTTTTTTCTTTTCTTTTTTGTTACAGCTTTCTTTTCCCTGAGAATCTGTCAGGACTATATGTACTACTATCTGTTTCACACGTGCAAGTAGCATTCCTTGGAAAATGTAATATACTACTAGTATTGTACTACTAATAGGTATCCGTGAGAAGAAAAAAAGAAGGGTAAGTAACAGGTTGTGACACGCATGTCACCGTCTCCCTCTCTGTCTGCACGTACACGTCTCAATAAAATAAAATAATTAAAAAGTAATGGAATGGAAGGAAGAATGTGTTGACCGGAGAAGGCAGGGAACGGAGGTGTAGCAGTAACAGTAACAGTAGCAGTAGCAGCCGGTGGTCAAAGGCTATCATTAGTGACTAGGAGCGCCCGCGAGCCCACCCTGAAAATCAAAGGGGAAAGTTTTGATTAGTGGACACGAAGGATGCGTAAGGTTATGTAGAATTCAATCGCAAGTGTAGCACGCTCCTCGCCGTCGTGTCGTCGTCGTCGTCGTCGTCGTTATCTTGCCATTTCTTTTACCTCCTACGCGGGCGCCTTAATAAATCTGAGCTTAGCCTACACAAGTACACATGACGGGTGCTACCAAGCGGGATGGGGATGGAAAGTGGGATGGGTTGTGCCACGTGCTACCACCGTGACTGTGAACGTGCTTCACGCGGCCTCTTGTTTCTTTCCTTCTCTCTCTCTCTCTCTCTCTCATTTTGGAATAGAATGGTTCCACCTCCACTAGAGCACGCACTGAGGAGAGACGTACTGGGTATTCCTCCCGTTCCGTAAAAAAAGAAAAAACAGTTTAGCTACGTAGACCGATGAGTCATCTGATTTTACTCTCTTTTTTATGATCCGGGTCAGTTGATTCACGGAGAAAGGAAGGAAGGTGGCGACGACACACAACACCGAGGCCCGGAGATGCCAGCAAGGCCTAGACTGAAACCACGGCGTGGCGACTACGAAACTTCACAGTTCCGGTGAGGCAGGGCTCATCTGAAAAATCTAGTCGTTCGCCGGTTTAGAGGGATGGCCGAGGGGCGGTGGGGGTAGGGCGGGTGGCGAGTGGCATGGGAGCGTTGCTAGTCGGCAGGGCAGTGACTGGTGGTACGGTCCGTGCTCCGTAAGCGGTTGAGAAAAAAGATGAACATGATGTCAGCAATTTTTTTATGAGAGCATATTATAGACACATAGATCATCTCCAAGAAATTTCATAATTTTCAAAGGTGCCCGACGCGTCCGTGTAACTGCATGCGTCTCTCTCTCCCTCCTGTCTCGCGAGAGGTACTCCGCTGTACCAGTATGTACGTGTGGGCAGCTCAAGGGTGGGTGCTACGCTGGACTTACACCGAGTAGGAGTACTCATCTACGACGGCTCCGTCCACCAAAAATGCTACGTAACATCAACTCGACGACACCATCAAGCCCACCGGCTGGCCGGGGCCTGCGACGCGGGCCGCGACCGTCGTCCATGCACACGCCGTCCTGGTCAGAACAATACAAGCAACCCTATTTATTGATTGATCAACACAAAAACAAAACAAAACAAAACTGTTTCCTCGCCGTCCGCGACGTTGTCGTTAACTTAGCTTGCCTTTCTTTACCACCCACGGCGGCGGAAGCCTTAATCAATCTTAGCTTAGATTAGCCTACACGTGACGGGTGCTACTAAGCGGGATGGGATGGGATGGGATGGGATGGGATGGGATGCGTTGTGCCACGTGCATCTCCGCCGTGACCGTGACTGTCCGCGTGCATCACGCGCCCTCTTGTTTCTTTCTTTCCTTCTGTCTGTCATCGGAATTGGAATGCTTCCACCTCCACTCCAGGTGGAGTGTAGCAAGCACGGCTATTCTTTCCGTTCCGCCCAAAAAATTAGTAAAAAAAGTTTATGCTACGCTTTGGCAGCAATTTTTTTTTGAAGTTTGCTGAGAATACTCTGGTTTTTCTAGAGACCCGCAGTTTTAAATATTTTGACGTGTTTGGTGTCCAAAAAGACTGAAGTTTTATCCTTTTCATCCATCAGTTATTGACGGAGTCTAAATTTGGTCCATCAACTTCAAAACCGGACAACTTGCATCCTTCACTTCTGAAACCGGACAAAATTCACCCCTGGTCATGGTTTTGACTGGCTTTGGTGCTGTCCCACTCCGGTTTTGACCATGCCAACTCAAATACGCGTACTTTTTCCAAGGCCGCGAATTGTATTCAAATTCGGGTACTTTTTTTAATCCGTGGACTTTTTAAAACCGAGACCAAGGAAGAACCTTGTCCGGTTTCGATAGTTGAGGGTGCGAGTTGTCCGGTTTTAAAGTTGAGGGACCAAATCTAGACTCCACCAAGAGTTGAGGGACGAAAAATATACTTTTCTCTTCTATAAATCATAGTATTCCTAAAACTGTTGTATTTTTGTTGTATCTAAAAAAGAGGTTCGGGGAGGAATGAAGGAAGGAGGCGATGGAGCACAACACCGAGGCCCGGGGACGCCGACAAGACCTGCCCAAGAATAAGCCGCAGCGAGCAAGAAACTTGACATTTCGGGGTTTGGGAGAGGGTGCAGGGCTCATCGAAAAAATCTGGCCGTTATCCAGTTTTGAGGGATGGCCGACGGGGCAACGCTAGTATAGCTATGAGGTGAGGGGAGGGCGGGGCGGCGAGGTTGCACGGGAACGTCGCCGACCGGGGCGGTGGCCGGTGGTCCGTAGCCGGTTGGGGAAGAAGACGAACATGATCTTAGGAAGTTCAGCAAGTCATCTGGCCATTTGTTTTGCATCGGACAACTGAAAACAAATCGTCTCACCCAAAAGTTTTTGCCCCCCCCCCC
>NC_057805.1:515869876-515902995 GCF_018294505.1 Triticum aestivum
AGGCGGTTGGGGAAGAAGATGGACATGACGTCAGGGAGTTGAAGAGGTCATCGGACGGCGAAAACAAATCATCTGACCCAAAAATGGTTTTGCGGAAAACACATGTCATATAGTCTGACACGCTATATCACCTTTTTGTGACTTATTCTTGTGAAAAAACGTCATATAGTCTGGCGATGACATGAAAGATGGGTGCGTGTACGAGCCATGCATGCGAGCGAGATGCACAGGACTAGTAGTATTTATTTGCCGGGCGTGGTTCGGATCTACGAAGGCGTAGCGGGCAGCGGTACTACGTACTATACCTCTACTTCGTGCGTGGTCCTCTCCTCCTCTGCTTCCCGTGTCATTCATTCAGTCAGTCAGTCGGACGCCCCGGAAGCGGGTATTCGATACGATTGATCTGTGTAAGCATACACTTTTTGGTATCCGTATCGTAGGCGGTAGGGTTGATAGAGCGACAAGGCCAACGGGGTGCTTTTCACGCCGATTCGCCAGCCAAATGTATCTAGCGCACTGTAGCGGCACAGCTGTCGACATCGCCGTCCGTCCCTCCGGCCATCTCCACTGTGCAAGCCGTTGCACCATGGTGCAGTACGAACGGAAAACAAAACAAAACAAAACAGCTTCCTCGCTCGCTCACGACTGCAGACTCTATACTGGTTTTTTTCTTCACATGGTATAATACAGTACGTAGTACTGGGCCACCGGAGGGCGCAGTGGATCGCCGTCGCCGTCATCTTTCTCTTGTGTACCCAGCTACATGGCTAGAGATTTTATTCATGATGATTTGTGTTGAATAATGTCACAGGGCAATATTCACATTAGTCCCGGTTCAGTCACGAACCGGGACTAATGTGAGCATTGGTCCCGGTTCGTGCAGCTAAGGCATTAGTCCCAGTTCACCTGGGCCTTTAGTCCCGGTTGGTGTCACGAACCGGGACTAAAGGGTGCGATGCCCATTAATACCGGTTGGTGGCATTAGTACCGGTTCATGGCACGAACCGGTACTAACGGGGTCCCTTTTCAGTTTTAGAGAAAACAAAAGAAAATGATGGAAATGTCAAAAAAATAAAATAAAATAAGTTTCCCATGTGATATGTGGTCTAGTTGTTGGTAAAATTTACAAATATGAATTTCGACTTTATTTGCAAAATCTCTCTGGAATTTGTAAAATGGGCATAACTTTTGCATACGAACTCGGATTAAAAAGTTTTTATATGAAAAATCATCTACTCGGAAAGTTACATCCAATTTTAACCGGGGGAACCCCGTTAAACATTTTCAAAATCCTCAAAAACCTAACAGAAAAAAAAGTTACGGGGCTTTTAAGATCTGGAGAGGCAAAAAAATTCAAAAAATTTCAAACTCACTAGTGGGAAACTTACTAGTAACAGAAAAAAATATAGTTTCAAATTTTATATTTGGAAAAAATGTGGTCAAATCTGGTCAAACTGTGGTCAAACAATGGTCAAACTAATTATTCTAGAATATTAGTGTTACTAAATAATTATTTTAGATTTTTTGAATTTTGGTCAAATCTGGTCAAACAGTGGTCAAACTAATTATTCCAAAAAAATTAGTGTTACTAAATAATTATTGTTTTTTAAAACAATAGTTTCAAACTCAAACAGTGAAATGTGTCACTTCATGCTCAAACTAAATTTCTGAGGGTTAATAGGATTGACATCTTACTATTGTCAGGAAAACAACAAGTGTAGACTTGGAAACGAGGGAGAATAGAACCCGGAAGTTAAGCGTGCTCAGGCTGGAGTAGTGAGAGGATGGGTGACCGTCCGGTAGTTAGATGATTTGGAATGATGAGAGGTGATTAGAGATTAGAGGATAAATTGAGCAGTGATGAGGGGTGGTGATTAGAGATTAGAGGTTAAAATAATTCAGAAATTTGAAAATAAAAAAAATTCAAAAAAAAATTTCAAAAAAGAAAATCATAAAATTTTCTTTAGTCCCGGTTGGTAACACCAACCGGGACTAAAGGTGGAGCTCCACGTGGCCGCGGCCTTTAGTCCCGGTTCGTGTAAGAACCGGGACTAAAGGAGGGAGGCATTAGTAACGACCCTTTAGTCCCGGTTTCAAAAACCGGGACTAAAGGCCCTTACCAACCGGGACAAAAGCCCCTTTTTCTTGACATAGTAATGGCGCACCTGTACAAATTGCGCCATTACTATGTGTATGACTTGGTACAGTTTAAAAAATAAATAAATAATGATGGAAATGTCAAAAAAATAAAAGAAAATAAGTTTCCCACGTGATATGTGGTCTAGTTGTTGGGAAAATTTACAAATATGAATTTCGACTTTATTTGCAAAATCTCTCTGGAATTTAGTAAAATGAGCATAACTTTTGCATACGAACTCGGATTAAAAAGTTTTTTATATGAAAAATCATCTACTCGAAAAGTTACATCCGAATTCAACTGTGGGAACCTTGTTGAAGATTTTCAGAATCCCCAAAAACCTAACAAAATAAAAGATACAGGGCTTTTAAGATCTAGAGGGGGGAAAATGGAAAAAAAATCAAACTTAGCAATGGCGCACCATTTGCTAGGTGCGCCACTAGTAACAGGAAAAAAAATTGGTTTCGATTTTTTTTTTTGGAAAAATTGTTCAAAATATGATACGTAATATGACCGGGAAGTTTGAAATATTTTTTTAAAATTTCATCACACTCATGAACATGAACAAAGTCATAGACATCAACAAGGTTTAATAGGAATGATATGATAGATATATCAACAAGTGTCTGTTAAGTGAACTGTTGCTGGGTTTGGATAGAACTAAGAAGTTAAGCGTGCTCGGGCTGGAGTAGTGTGAGGATGGGTGACCTAATGGCGCAACAAATGTGCGCCATTACTATTTGTTACTAGTGGTGTGGTAATAGTGGTGCACCTATAGTGCGCTATTAATGGCAAAAATAGATGCGCCACCAACAGACCTTTTTCTAATAGTGCAAACTTCAGCAGTCTCCGAAAGATTTCAAAGTTCGTGTACATCTGCACACGTCCATAGAATTGATTGCCTCCTTTTCATGCGTGATGTAATAATAGTTGTATTCTAAAGCAAACACCGATCAAAATGCAATGTAATTAAGTTGACATGTTAAGTTATAAACATGTTAACCTGGGTACATGATTGATGTTTTAGTTTATTGTGATATTTTTTACAAGAAGTTGAGTAGAGTAACGTCTCAGGCCTACAATGTTTATGGTGGCGTACAAACTTAATATTCACTTCGAAAGAGGCGGGCAGACCTTATAATATAGCCTTCTCTCTTTGCCGACAATTCTAAGAAACATGAAACGCAAAACACATGAAAAGTTTTGGATGCTCTAACTTATACTCCATCCGTTTCACAATGGAGTGCCTATAGATTTTTCCAAAGGTCAAACATTACAAACTTTGATCATATTTATGAAGAAAAGTATGTACATCTAGAATACGAAATGCACATCATTCGATACATCATAAGTTATATTTTCAGAATGTACATCTTTGGTAGTATTGTAAGTGTAGAGAGTTTTCTCTATACACTTGGTCAAAGTTGACAAAGTTTGAGTTTCAGAAAAATCTGTAGGTGGAATGGAGGGAGTAATATATAGCCTTCTCTCAAGGGCAAGTGTTGCTTGCTGGAATATTTATTATTGATACTTGTCTAGGTTTTATATGGATGCCCGCATACATTATTTATAACTTTGCACTTCAAATTTGACGTGCACGATTACTAGCTAGTGTGATATAGTGTGGGGATGGCATGAAAGATGGGTGCGTGCGTGCGTGCGTGTACCAGGCATGCATGCATGCGAGATGCACAGGACTAGAGTAGTCAGCAGTATTTATTTGCCTACTTGGTGGTATATATGCCTACATATATACACGTATACGTAGGAAGGTGTAGCGGACAGCGGTACTATATATACGTCCTCCTCTGCGTCCCGTATCATTCTTTTTTTTTTTGCGGGTGAAAAAAAAAGAATGATACGATCTATGCAAGCACTTTTTTCTTTTATATATCCGTACCCGTTTCCGTAGGCGGTAGGGTAGGGTAAATAGGAGTGGGTCCCAGTTGGGGGTGCTTTTCACGCGATTTGCCAGCCAAATCTATCTAGCGCACTGTAGCAGCACAGCTGTCGACATCGCCCTCCCGTCCCTCCGGCCATCTCCAGCGTGCCGACTGCCGTTGCACAAGAGCCGGTTGCACCATGGTATGTTTTTTGTTCCGCCCAGCCTGGATGGGAGGTCCTTTTTTTTGCATCCGTCGGGCCAGGTCCAGGTAGACAGGCAGCATGCATACCAAACAAGGAGATGCATCATCTTCATATGCGTACGTGGATTGCGCCCACCGTAGAGAGAGGCCAGTCGCCCAGTTGCTCCAAGCCTTCCTTTTTGTGCCGAAAGCACCCCGCCGAAGCGCCAAATTACGTAACCTACCTACTTGTTCCGTCCAAGTCCAACCCGTTCCCACTCTCCCTTTTCCTCTCCCTCCCTCTTTCACCCGCTGCTGGTCTCGTCTGCAGCTGGTCTTCGCTTCTGCTTTGTTTACGCCCGCTAGCTTCTTCCGCCTCCCTCCCCTCTTCTCCTCCTCTCCCACACGCGACGCGACGCGCCTCCCTCCCCTCCCCTCCTGATTCTACTGTAGCAGCAGCTAGGGAGACGGGGTGGGTGGGTGGTAGACCTTCAAGCTCCCTCCCCTCCCCTCCCCTCCCGATTGGACCACGGGGACCGCCGCCGCCGTCCGCCGATTCGCCGCCCGGGGGAGCTGAGCCGCGCTCCGCGCACCCCGATCCGTTCATCCATGGTCAGTATAATCGACCCCGAGCTCCGACAGCCCCCGCCCCCGCCGCCCGACCCTGAGCCCGAGCCGCCGGGGATGGACGACTCGCACTTCCTCGGATCCATCTGCGGGATGGGGATGGGGGACACCGTCCTCGCACAGCCCGCCCCCGATGCTGCTGCTGCTCCGGGCCCCACACCGGGCCAGGCCCACCGGCAGCAGCAGCTGGTGCCCTCGCCGCCTAAGAAGAGGGGGAGGCCGCCCAGGAGCAGCGCAAACCCCAACGGGACGGCGGCGGCGGCGGCACCGGTCGCGCTCGCAGCCGCCGCCCCCGTCGGAACCGCAACAACCCTGACCCCCGCCGCCGCGAGGCGGGCCGAGGCCAAGGCCGCCAAGAAGCGCAAGGAGGAGGAGGAGGACGAGGTCGTCTGCTTCATCTGCTTCGACGGGGGAGACCTCGTCGTCTGCGATCGGAGGTACCCACTCGCCTTCCTCCCTCTGGGAATGAAATGAAATGGAATTGAGGCTCAAATCAGACCCTTGACGATTTCTAACTGTTGCCGTGTGCGCGTGCAGGGGGTGCCCCAAGGTGTACCATCCCGCCTGCATCAAGCGGGACGAGTCCTTCTTCACCTCCCGAACCAAGTGGAACTGCGGTGAGTCAATCACCCAGCAAAACCACTTCCTCATGCTCAGCTAGCTACCCTAATCCTGCCCTGCAATAGTACTATTAATTACCTTGCGCTTTCTGTTGCTCACCGCTAACCAAATTAATAATTGCCCAATTTCGGTTACTTCTGTCTGTTGGGAGCGAGTGAGCAAATTGATTGGGCATTTTGGTTCCTTCTGTTGGGAAACTAGTGTAATAAGCAGATTAATAGGGGAGGAATTTTGGTTCCTTCTCCCGCAGCAAGTGGAGTTGCGCCGACCTCACTCATCATCCCTTGCCCCTCCTTCATGCTCAGCTAGCTTAATCTTAATGCCGTGCCGTGCCATACTACTATTAATTTTGCTTTGCATTTCTGGTTCTTCTGATAATAAGCAATTTAATTGGCCGTTTTTATTCCTTCTGTCTGTTGGAGTGTTGGGAGGGATCGAGCACGTTAATTGGGCACTTTGATTCTCTTTGTCGTGACCGAGTAAGCTCATTAATTCGACGTTTTGGTTCCTTCTCTTGGGAGCCAGTATGTATGCAAATTCATTGGTTGGAATTTTTTTGTCGCAAGCAACCAAATTCATTGGTTGGAATTTTTTTTTGTCGCGAGCAACCAAATGAGTTTACTTTTCCTGTACTCTTACTGTATTACCGGCACCGCCAATGAGTATACTGCTGATAACGGTTCACTAAAATTAATTAGCATCGAGATTTTGCAATTCAAGTACTTACCAAGGAATGTCCACCTTGCTTGGGCTGTGTTTACCTCCCAAGTCCAGCTGTTTACCTACACCTGCTGGCTGATGATGTCTCTGTTGACATTTTGTATATCAGGTTGGCACATATGCAGCAGCTGTGAAAAGGCGGGGCACTATATGTGTTATACTTGTACATTCTCTGCCTGCAAAGTATGCGTCAAACACGGCAAGTTCTTCGCTGTCAGGGGGGCCAAGGGCTTCTGTGATACATGCTTTGGGACTATATTGTTGATAGAAACGAAAGATGAAGGCGATGATACAAAGGTAGCTATACCGATTACCCCCCATCAAATCTCAAAACTCTCCATTTCATTTTGCAATACTCAATTTATTTTATTTCATTTCAATTTTGGGATTTGGGTCCTTTCTGCCAACTTTTAAGAGTAATTCCTCCTTTTGAGACGCCTAGTTCACGAAGCATCTTCTGTGATCTGCCTTACTTGTATTTGTATGGCATGTTTTTGTAGGGTCTAGCTGAGTCCATCCTTACACATGTTTTTCTATATATGTCTTTCCATTTCATGTTCTTGCATCTCAGCATTCCATAAAATTGTAAATCTGCACCTAAAATTCTTCATTAGGGTTTTCCAGTTTTAATGATCATGTCACTCCAAGTGGCTGTACTGAAACATAATCGCTTGGAGATGCATAATTGAGATTGGACAAGCACTGTTTACCCTGTTTCGAAATTGGTCAATGCATAATGTAACTATATTGAGTATCTTACTTACGCTTCCAAATGGAAATATCTTACTGAAAGCAGAAATTTGCATTGCGAAGCAAAGGCTTCTAGTGTTAGTTCTCAATGATCTCATGTGCAGGTTTCATTGGTTGCTTATATTCTTCACGCATCTCTTCCTTTTTCATGTGTTCTTCTTTGATTGCAGGTTAGGGTTGATTTTGATGATCGATTCACCTGGGAATACCTGTTCAAGCTATATTGGTCGGATCTGAAAGGGAAGCTTTCATTAACAATGGAAGAACTAACCGGTGCAAAGAGTAGATGGAGTGCTCCTATTGCTTATGCTAGGAAAGAAAAAGATGAATCATCTGATGACTTATATGACGCTAATTATGATGATGGTGCCGGAAAACGAAGGCGTGCTAACCCTTCAAGGAAAAGGGGTAAAAAACGTCAAAACCCACAGTCTGTTTGTAGCGTTACTGTTGAAGATGTCAAAGTTGCCACTGGAAATGCTGAAAAGCTGCCCAAGAAGGAACCGAGTGATGGGGTTTCTTTGCCGCTGAATACCAAATGGGCTTCACCAGAGCTACTGGAGTTTGTTGGCCACATGAGAGATGGCGACCAATCTTTTATTTCCCAGTTTGATGTGCAGGCTCTTTTGCTTGACTATATAAAAAAGAATGACCTCCGTGATCCTCGGAGGAAAAGTCAAGTTATCTGTGATTCAAGACTTCACCGCTTGTTCAAAAAAACACATGTTGCTCATTTCGAGATGTTGAGGCTTTTGGAAATGCACTGTCCTGTAAGTGATGCTTCAGCGGTAAATAATGGCAACCGTGGAGACATCAATCTTAATTCAGCTCAGATAGATGCCACTGGATATGGTGAAGTGGCAGATAAACTGTATCCTGATAGGAAGAAGAGGATGCATAGAAAGATGGAAAGAGAATCACTGTCTAATCTCAATGATTACGCAGCAATTGACATGCACAATATAAGTTTAATCTATCTACGCCGTAGCTTGATGGAAGATCTTATTGATGATCCCACGTTCTCAGACAAAGTTTCTGGTGGTTTTGTGAGGATAAAAATTACCGATGTTGGACAGAAGCAAGACATGTATCGTCTAGTGAAAGTAGTTGGTAAGATGTTCAATTTTTTTAACTGATACTACCTCCATCCGGAAAGATACTTCTACTTGTGTCCATCCGGGAATAGGTGGCACTTTAGAAAGCATGTGGTCAAACTTTTCTAACTCGTCGTCCCAGAAAAGCTTCTCTAACTTTGACTAGGAATGTATAAATGAATCTGGAAAAATAGCATCATTGAATGTCTCAATAGTAAATATTAGTTTTGTAGTATCATAAACCAGATTTTGTTTGTTTGTGTAGGGACGCATAAGGTTGCAGAAAAATACAACATCGGGAAGAAAAAGACAAATTTTGCACTTGAGATATTAAATCTGAGAAAAAAGGAGATTATCACGATGGATACAATATCAAATCAAGACTTTACACAGGTCATCTCTCTCTCTCTCTCTCTCTCTCTCTTATTTTTGTAATCTATATTTAAACATGAATGGAATATCATTAGTAATTTTATGAGTTCACAAAGTGTACTGTTGCAGTTAATCTGACTGGTCTCTCTTCTAGTTTGGGTCATTGTGGACTTGATGACACAAGTTCACTTATCATTCGTAGCTAGGTATATAATGGTCTTACTTCTAAGTGTTGTCAAGTGATGAGATCTTTAGACATGGGGGAATGTTCCTGCTCTTGGCATTTGACATAGGACTTTTGTGTTACATGCATCTATTCTTGTTTCTATGTGTGAAATTCTCTCAGACTAGATGAATGTTCTGGTTCAGTGGATTATAGTTGTGCCTCTAATTGAACGGGCATTGCTCCTTTCACCTCCTTTTCTGGATCATCGAATTATCATTTATCAATGGGTAAATATGTGCACCCATTATTTTTGGCAAGAACCTTGAGTACCTATATGTATAATTCACACATATAGAACAATGTACATCAAATAAACTAGAAAACTCTAGTGAAACTGCGATTTTCAGGGGACTCTGTACAACCATTGTTTGGATGCTGTCTCTGCCACTGATTATCGATATTTATGTGTAGGAGGAATGCAAATGCTTGAGGCAGAGCATGAAGTATGGTCTAATCGATCGACTAAAAGTGGTACTGCATATCATATTAACACCTGATGATCTAACTGACTTTAAGGTCTATGAAGTAAGTGTAGGTCTGATATGTTGTTTGATTTGTTTTTTCAATTTAGGGAGATATTCAAGATAAAGCGACGATCTTCCAATCTGTAAGAGTGAATGATGTAAGAACAATCCTACCGAAGGAAAATCATATGTACAAATCTCTTGATTAACATTTTTTTCTTCCAGAAGATTCTGATGTGTATTGCTTCTTGAATTTTTTCTAGTGGTTGGAAAACGAAAAGCAGAGGCTGGGCTATCTTCGAGACCGTGCAAGTGAAACAGGACGCAAAAAGGAATATCCTTTTGAGCCTCGATCTTGGCTACAAATTTCTACTTCCGCATCATTTACCTTCTTCTGGTGCACATGTTCTTTGTTGACTCTAGGTGATCTGGGATGTCTTTAGACTGAAAGTATTATTTCTTCTAATTCTCAGATCATTTATTTTCAAACATGCCGTAAAAAGATATGTTAAACAAGTTTATAGTGTGACTTGCTGATTTGTACATGCATGGATAATCATTTACTCAATGGATATTGTTCATGGCTTTGTTAGGGGGCCCTTTTTTCTCTTTTTCTTTCATGGCTTTGTTGTAGTCATCTTAAGTTTTTTCTATAAATAAGGTATAGGGGTCTCAAGTTATGTTCGCTCACCCTGTTTTTACTCAAACTCCATGGTAATCTGAAGTAACTCTATTTTGTCTATTTGGTGGCCCTTAACTGTATCATACACTTAGAGAGTGTGTGGAAAAGCTGCAGCTTCTCAACAATTCCGAGGAAAGAGCGCGCAGAATAAATGAAGTTCTAGAAGTGCATATTGATTCCCATATGGATCCTGATTATGAATCTTCTGAAGAGATGGATGATAAAAGAGCTGGTATTTATCTGCTTGAAATATTGGTGCTATATTTACTTGATTAATAAAGTATTAGAATGCAGTTAGTCATCTGGCATCCAGTTGATAGGGATTTGCTGCTTAAATTCATGTGGTATGCCACAGTAGCTATCTATGGATGTTGCAATATTTTATTCTGCTTTTGCATTCGAGCCTTTTCTTACTGCAATATTTCATATGATATATCTGGAAAATTTCTTTCAGTTGATCTAATGCAACATTTAAATTGAACTGGCGCAACTGTCCAAATGCATCTGATTTTTTGCATTGATCTAATTTCATGTTTGATAGCATTGCTTCTTGGTTATATGCAGTTGAACAGAATGGAAGTGGCAAAAGATCAAATGGGCTCTTCTCACCAATTAAAGTGCAAAATTATGCGAAAATCATGTCTGATGCTATCCGTAATCCCAAAAACCTATCAAAACAAAGTACAATACCGAAATTGGGAGCTGGAAGAAGCTCTAAGAATTCCCATTCAACAACCGGTACGGATATTCCAAAATCTGGCACCAACGTAAGCAGCAAGATGTGTGAAGCTGTACCCATTTCATCTCCTGGAGTGACACCATCTACTGAGTTGGAGCCAGAGAAAGTCTGGCACTACAAGGATCCATCTGGAAATGTTCAGGGCCCATTTACTCTTTTGCAGCTATCTAAATGGACAGCTTACTTCCCACGTGATCTGAGAGTATGGCTCATTTTTGAGAGTGAAGAGAGATCATTGTTGTTGACAGAAGTGCTTTCAAAACAACCAAAAGATTTCGGTCAGGTTCCACCAGTTAGAAGTAGTAAAACAAAATTGGCAGGATCTGGACAACACAGGAACAGCTCAAATGTGGATTTGAACAGCACTCCATCCCCAGCTGGTTATAGTAGGTTTAATTCTTCTGAAACGACAGTTCAGTCTACTAAGTATTCTGTTCCAGAAAGGGCGAGTCCGCTGCACTCTTCAGATGAATTGCAACATGGTGGAGTACAGGGAAGACACTCCGCTGAATGTAACAACGGCCACAACCGGGGTGATCGGTGGAGTCCAAGCACGACGCAGACAAGTTGTAGTGGGCAGAACAATGTAGAATCTCATCGTAATCAGCAGGCCTCACGGTCACAGGTTCAGCATAAAAGTAGTTTACAAGCAGGTTGTGTAAAGGATCTGGATTCGAGGCAGGATTATTCGCACAATTTACCTACTCAAGTAACCAGGAGAGATGTCCCCAGTCCTGTACTTGCTTTGAGTCCATCCGAGTCCAGAACTGCTTCAAGTCAACACGAAAGCTCTTGCTTGAGTTCAACCAATCCGGGCCTGCATGATGAACTCCATTCTTCTATTACTTCTGAAAAGACTAAGAGCTGTGCTCCTGCAACTTCTGTTGAAGACAGAGGATCTAGTTCACCGTCTGCCATGCTGGCCCACTCAGAAAGAATTCCAGTCTGCAGTCAACAGTCAGTTCCTTCCGCAGCTGTTCCTGAAATATGCAAGGTGGGGGAGGAGATCAAGAATGAGGAAAAAACACGTGAAACTGACGCATCAAATGTTTCAGTTAATCAGTCTCCTCAGTCCAAGATGTTCCCTGATTCTTCTCCTGACAACCAAGATATTGAACGTGAATACCCTAATCCAATGCAGAAATCTGAGAGTAAGAAGGCTGATGTGGCCAACTCAGAAAGAGTTCCAGTCTGCAGTCCACAGCCAGTTCCTGCGGCAGCGATTCCTGAAATATGCAAGGCAGGGGAGATGAAGAATGAGGAGAAAACACGTGAAGCTGACGCATCAAATGTTTCAGTCAATCAGTCTCCTCAGTCCAAGATGTTCCCTGATTCTTCTCCTGATAACCAAGATATTGAGCATGAGTGCTCTAATCCAATGAAGAAATCTGAGAGTAAGAAGGCTGATGTGGCCCAGTCAGGGTCAAAATCAGCAAGACCTGAAACTTTGGATACTAAGATACCTGACCACTCTCCAGTTTCTTTTGTTTCGCCGAAATTTGATCTTCCAGCTGGGGAAACAGGTGCAACAGATTCAGCACCTAACCTGGAGAAAACAGATGGAAGTGGTGAAGATTTAAATACTCAAAAGGAGTGTTACAGTGAGAAAACAGATGGAAGTGGTGAAGATTTAAATACTCAAAAGGAGTGTTACAGTGAGAAAGTGGTAGCTGATCCTGCTTCTTGTGCTAAGTCAATAAACGCGTCTGATGTTCCGGAATCAGCATGTGATCTTCCAACTGGTGAAGTAGGAGGCGTGGATAATGTGGAGAAAACAGTTTTGAGTGGTGACGATTCAAGTACTCGAAAAGAATGCCACAGCAAGAAGACTACTCTTGTCACAGGGGAGAAATCGGTAGCTGATACTGCTTGTGCAGAGTCGATCAACACGCCTGATGTTCCCGAATCAGTATCTAATCTAGAGAAGAGAGATTCCAAGGCTCAAGATTCAGATATTCAAAAAGAGCTGTACAATGAGTCTATTATTGTCACGAGTGAGAAACTGTTAGCTGATCCTGCTTCTTGTGCCGAGCCTGCTGTTCCGGAAAGAGACTTAATGGGCGCCGATTCAAATATCCAAAAAGAGCTGCACAGCAAGTCTACTCTTGTCACAAGTGAGAAAATGGTGGTTGAACCTGCCTCTTGTGCTGAGAAAGTTGGCGTGCCTAATGTTCTGTGCTCAGTATCTAACCTGGAGAGAAGAGATCTAAACGATGAAGATTCAGTTATTCAAAAAGAGCTGTTCAGCGAGTCTACGCTTGTCACAGGTGATAAAATGGTGGGTAAAGCTGTCTCTCATGCCGAGTCAGTAGATGTGCCTAATGTTTTGAAATCAGTACCTAACCTGGAGGGAAGAGATCTAAACGTTGAAGATTCAATTGTTCAAAAAGAACCGTTCATGGAGTCTACTCTGTCCACAAGTGATAAATTGGTGGTTGATCCTGCCTCTTGTGCTGATGTCTCTGATGTCTTGGAATCAGTATTTAACCTCGAGCAAACAGGTTTGAATGGTGAACATTCAAATATTCAGAAGGAACTGTACGAGGAGTCTACTCTGGTCACAAGGGATAACATGGTAACTAATCCTGCCTCCTGCGCCGAGTCAGTACATGTGTCTGATGTCCTCGAACCAGCATTCGACTTGGAGAAGACATATTTTGGAGGTGAAGGTTCAGATATTCAAAAAGAATTGCATGAAGGGTCTACTCTCGTCACGAGAGAGTACATGGCGGTTGATCCTGCCCCTTGTGCCGAGTCGGCAGATGTGTCTTTAACAGAACAAAATCGTGGAGCTTTGTGCATGGATTCACTAGCAGCAATAGAGCAATTCATGACCGCTTCACCGGAGGAAGAACCACAATGCTCTAGCCCCATTGCGTTATCCCCATGGGGTGAATCTGGTTACTATCAAGGCGACGCTGTTGATTCTGGACTATGGGGTGTCCAAGATGACACAATCAATGAAATGTGGTCATTGCTGTCACCGACGCCTACTCCCCAAAATTTATCTGGTTAGTCAGTTTGTCGATGTTTAGCATGTGTCCATCAGTTCTATATTGTTTAATTTAACCATCCATTTTCTCTCCTCCGCAGGGGTTAAATCTGAGGTGGAAGGTGGTGCCCATGTTGTCAACGCGGCAACTGTTTCCCAAGGAGAGTACGATTTTTTCCAAAGAGATCCAACACCAGGGGTGCATTGGGGACTGACTGAGCAGGTACTCCCTCTGATCCATATTACTTGTCTTAGATTTGTCTAGATACAGATGTTTCTAGACATGTTTTAGTATTAGATACATCCGTATCTAGACAAATATGGATCGGAGGAAGTATGTTATATTGCAACATCTGACCAGCATTCTGCTTCCTACACGATATTCCGCATGACATTAAGTTTTCCGTGCTACTTCAGGTGAAACCAAAAGCAACTGCTGCATCAGTATCACCGATAGATGTGAATGTGAGCACAGGAGCATTTGGCTGGCAACCATCAGCCAGCGAGAGATCAAATGCTGCATCAGTATCATCGATAGATGTGAATGTGAGCACAGGAGTATTTGACTGGCAACCATCAGCCGGTGAGAGATCAAACGCGGGAGCCGCATGGAGCACTGGCTACAATCCAAACATGTACTCTAGCTATGGAGCAGCAGCAGCAGCAGCACCCTCTGTTAGAGCCTCTCAGCAAGCACCGGTGAAGCAGGAATACACCGAGTTGGACGCTGCTAATTTCGGAGGGGCCCTGAGGAATTTCGGAGCGTCCTTTGGGAACAACACCAAGAGCTGGAAGGCGCCCGCCGGCAATGCCAACCGAGGCAGCCAGCGCCGCGACAGGTACTCTGAGATAAGTGAGTCTTGGCTCCTTAGCTCGAATAACAACCCTAGGAGTAGGACAGATGGATTTAGCGGTGGCGGGACATCACGGACGCCCCCGAGGGGGCAACGGTAGAGAGAGGGCGGTATGTAAATCCCACGAGAGCAGCGGGTACCCTACCTGCACACGTCACGTCGTTTCTACAAGAGTAGAGAAATGAAGTTTTTGAGATTCTTTGGGTCATATGTTTCCACTTTTGTATAGACTAATCAATGAATCAATCACGATGGTAGTCGACGTTAGGAGCGCGCGCACACGATCGATCTCTGTTCAACTGTAGTAGTAAGAGTACCCAGTATATATATGTATGTCTAGCTTAGGAGAATGACTTTTGAGTGTTTCCCCAAGTAGATTTCTCTATTGTGGGGGCATGGCAATATCCCACTGGAGCTGCATGTGTACCGAAAACTATTTCTTTCATCTTGGCCTCGATTCGCCTGATGTACCGAAACTAAACTGTGATGTCCGACTGAATTGTCTTGGTTATCTGATGCCCTTGGTGTTGCCAGAATGGTTCCAGTGTTGTAATTTTGGACAGGTTCCTGGGCGGAGAGACTATTTTTCGACGAACCCACGGCTAGTGAATACATAGGTCTATCTTTTTGATCAGAGGTTGAATCGATCATTAGAAGAAGAATTAGGCCAAAAATTAGGATACATTCTGGGAAAATGAAACTTTCATTGAAGAGAAGCAAATGAAATGCTTCCATAAAAATTCCCGTAGAATCGAGAATGAAGTTTTCATTTTGTACATGCCAGATCATGAATTAGTAACTGCATCCAATCTCCGAAAAGTCCCGATTGTTTCGATTTTTGAAATGGGATATTTACAGTGATAACCAGCGCGCGCGAGAACATTTTCATTTTGTGTGGTAAGATGACTTGTTTGAGAGGATTTCATTGCACAAGTTAGGCAGGTGGTGATGACCAAGATTGTATTCAAGGAGTTGGTTGGTTGGTTGATTGATTGTTGTCAATGTCATGGAAGATTCTTACGGTACCTGCATACTGATTTCGTTTTTGTCGCCGCGCATAGTAATGCGGGTGACGCGTCGCTGTTGTTATAGATGGATTTTGTATTTGCAGTTGGAGAGTTGATAATTGGATAACGGCATCTCATACTAGGCCTACCCTCCCCTCCTAGATCTACACTAGCTGAGAGCAACTTATCTGATGTAATGCAAGAGACAATCACGGCACACCAGCATCAGACTGGAAGAGCGCTTGCATATAGCAAAAAGCTCATTATTATGTTTCTACATATACAGAATATAGACACTTCATTTTCGTCGAACCCTGCGGTGTAATTTGTATCCTTTTCTAGGCAACTGTTACACCTGTTACTTGCTAACTGCTGTTGGTAGGGGGACGAAGACAGGATAGTAGGTGTTTAGTTCCAGGTGCTCCAGGATCAGCTGCGCGGCTGACAGGTACGAAGAGTGGCCATCGACAAGCTCGGTGACATCAACCTGTAAAAAATCGTAGAAAAGTTATGTAACAAGGCTGACAAATTAAAACTCGAGTAGAGGCGGTCAGAAATTTGTAGAGAAGTCATGTAACAAGGCTAACAAATTAAAACCCGAGTCGAGGCGACCAGCACGCTTACGTTTTCGACGCCAGGGACATCGACGGCCTGTATACCAGCCAATCCTTGCGTGAGTAGACTGCATATGAGATATGAGTGGATCCGTAAGTCGAAGAAAAGACAGTGACCCTAAACCGTTGTTCTGTCAACAACCATCGAATTTAAAACATCATCTCAGCTGGAGAGTGCGAATTACAAGCGAAACCCTTCTTTACCTTGCGCGGAAGGTGACACCAAGAATCCAGTCATCTTTGGAGTACACGTTCACAAACCTTCCAGCAACCATCTGCAGCCATGTCCACGCAAACAGTGTGGCAAGATTAAGATCCTTGAATATGGCATGCATGCAACTGCACATCAGATCATAATGTTTCTGCTTCTGCAATGTTACCTTCCTAGCGGGCTCCCACCGCTCGCCTTTCACCGAAACCGGCGCGCCTAGGAGTACAACCCTCTCGACAAGTCCCTCTGCTTCCATCAAAATAAGTGAGCGAAACTGCGACGAACTTGTATAGATGGGAAGAGATAACTACACAGTAGGTACCGTTGTCGCTTGATAAAGCAAGCTCCTGTAAGCACTTGAATATGACACGCGCCCCTAGTGAAAACCCAATGAGGGTAACAGGCCTGGGAGGATTTCGGTGTCAGATGGGAAAAATAATCTGAGAAACTAACTGCGATAAATAGAATGAGTTGCAGGTGGACTATACCTGTTCCCTTGTGATCCCTTCATAAGTACATCAGCAAGCATTTTCCCTGCCTTATCTGATCTGAAAGATTACACCACATTAGTTAAGTAAACAGATTGCTATGACAAATAAAAAAGGCTCCAATCTATGTTGAGTGTGTATAATAGCGTGTTATAACATATAATAGTGTGTTAGTGTTCCTGAATTTAAGTGCACAAATCAGCTAAGAAATGAAGAGATTTTGCAGGTTTGGTACCTGTCAATAGCAACAGACCATTTACTATCAATGAAATCCGTAGCTGCAAGCAGAGTAGCGGGCCATGCAAATGCTGCAAGAAAACCACTTAAAACTGTTCTCATTGCGCCTTGCTTCATCAGTTCCAGAGCAAGTCCTGCATCAATAGCAATGCAGGTTAATTAAAGGCGTCGACAATAACACAAGCTAGATGTACAAATCTACAAACATTACTTGATGTCAGCCAATCTTGTATTGCTGTACTCACAGCAATTATATGCTTAGACTCCCATTGAAGAATGTACCTGCCAGTCATTAGTCCACAGTGCAGCGGTATTAGAATGTTGTACTGCTATACCATTAGCTTTAAACACGTGGATGAAGTACATAAATAATGATCTGAAAAAAGAGCAAGTCAAATATTATTCTAGACCTTTCTAGGTTATCCTTCCATCCTTCCCAAGGTCTAATGTAGTCCTCCTCATCAAAGGCAAATCCAGAAACCAAGATGCCAACCGCAAGACGCTGAAAGGGTGAATGGCATTTACAGAGGCCAAATCAGTTCAATTATTATATGGATGAATGACATTCCAGTGAACATGGAATTTGGTGTGACATCAGAGAGAGATAAGGAACTCACACCCTGATTATGGTTCTCACCAATCGGTTTGAACTCAAATTCTTTTACACTTCCAATCCTTCTGGCCATTTTGGTGCCCGTCAAGCCAGCTCCAGCAGCTAATTTTACAAAGATCATTCCAAGGATGTAAGAAACTAAGTAGAATAAAAATATACCCTCACTACACAATTTTTCTCATTGACCCAATTCCATCTCTCTTCTGAGGGTTTATGCATTGCATCTTCCCATCTAATCATCTTAACTGTAAAATGGGCCGGTACAAATGTGGTGTGCATTATCCCATGAACAAGAAGTGAAACTTTTCATAGCATAGCATGATAGTAGTAATATCATGAAGGAACAACAGCTCAAAATACCATCAGCATGAGGTTTAGAAAGGACATTTAGACCTACCCCCAAATGATGCAGCCACTGCCACAGAGCCAGCAACAGATCCCGCAGCAGTAGCCATAGCAGCGAATCCACTAGCTCCGATAACAGGCATAATTGTGCCTAGCGTTGGAGCAAGAGCACCAAATCCTGCAGCGATTGCTGGGGCAGCTAAACCTGTCATGTAGAAGAAGAGAGTATGAACCACCCAAGATTTTTTAGCATCTCAACAGAATTTCCAAAATATATCTCCTACCC
This sequence comes from Triticum aestivum, assembly GCF_018294505.1. NCBI lineage: Eukaryota > Viridiplantae > Streptophyta > Magnoliopsida > Poales > Poaceae > Triticum > Triticum aestivum. The sequence goes on from NC_057805.1 coordinate 515,888,022, forward strand.
CCAGTAATAGCCAGTAACGCTCCTCCGGTCAATGCAGCTGCACCAATGATTCCTCCACGCTTCCATTTCGCCCATTTGCTTTTGGGCGACGCGTTTTCCCCTGACTGTTCTTGTTCTTTTGCTGCTGCCATAGCAGAGCATGCGACCATAACCTCGATGGCTTCCTACAGTAGCAGAATGGGTGATCACAAATTATGTAACACAGCCTGAATACACATTCATATGTTTCGGGTTCCTTTTTGTTTGATGATATCAGAATGCAGTTCGGTATAATCCTATCCATAATTATCACTGCTGAACTGAAGAAGAATGTATTGTACAAACCATTTTGACCCACTTCACATCAAGCCAAGTTGCTAGTAACCGGAGAGCCACCCTATGTCGGGCGTCGTAGCCCTTCCTGAAGTGAGAGGACTTCCTGTCGTCTTCCTCTTGCGACACGGGCTTATCAGCCACGCAGGCAGAGAGGAGCGTAAACAGCAGCGTCATCTTCCGGTGATGGGTAGCAGGCACATCATCCAGGGACAACTTATTGATTCCCAGCAAGTCCTCAGTGGCGAAGCCTTTCTCTGAGGACCCGGCCATGCCAGAGCTGGTAGAAGGCCCCTGATCACCCTCTTTGGTTGTTTCATCCTTTGCAGTGTCGCTGCTCAAGCTCATCACCATCACATCGACTCCTTTTGCCAAGGCGTGTTCCTGGTCGGATTTATCCGGAGAGCTCTCGGCATCCTCTTGGAAGATCATCCTCAGGAACTACAAAATTGGAGTGGAATGAGACGCAGTGAGCACACTTTAGAACAAAAAAAAAGAGAGCAGCTATGTACTATATTCAGTGCTTAATGCCGATCCGACAGTGGAATCCCCAAATGTGCTCTGCACCTCACTGTCTGAAACGAAATGTAAATCCAACTATGGCAACTGAGGACAGGAGTGTGATGAAGGGTCGTACCGCGCCGATGTGGTGCTTGGCCTCCGGCGACGCCGCCGTCTCCTCCAGCCCCGGCCACGCCGCCGGGTCGATCTCCAGGAACCTGAGAGACGGCGATCCCCAACCCCCAAGCGGTAAGTGAAACTGAAGCGTTGGTGTCAGAATCCGTAACCGCTGAGTGAAATGTGGGGGGCGGACCGGACCTGAAGACGGGGCGGAGGAGGCCGCGGGAGTCGTGCGTCCAGAGCGCCTTGGCGGCGGCTTCGGCGTCCTCCCCGCTACCGCCGGTGGAGCTGCTGCTGCCGCTGCCGCCGCTGGCGCTGCTGGCGCGCTCCTCGTCGTCCGCGGCGGAGGTAAGGGGGGAGCCGAGGAGGACGGACTGGTGGATCTGCGCCTGGCGGAGGGCGAGCGCCAGCAGCGCCCCCGCCGCGTACCGCTGCGTCGGCGTCAGCAGCGCCGCCGCCATGGCTGGTGGGGGCAGTCGGCAGCTGGGGTTTGCTTCGAGGTAGGCGACGTGGACCTGTTTTGGTTGGGCCGGACGCGTGGCCGGCCGTCCGGCGCCGGTGGTTTTATAGGTTGTGCCGGTCAAACTTTGGGTTTGCCGACTTCTTCTTCTTCTTCTTTTACTAGTATAATACTACTGTTTACTTCAACTTCACATGAAATCTATTTTGAAATCTTTTACTAGTACTACTGTTTACTTCAACTCCTACTAGGCCCTATGAACGTGTGATTCTTGTTTTCCTCAACTTTTTTTTTTTCCGTGTAAGGGTGTAAAGTTTCCTTACATTTGGAAGTCTAAAATTTTCAAGTTCAAAGTTTCAGAAACGCAAAACCCGAATGCTCAGAATTTCTTTTTGAAACTTAGACTAAGCATGAGATAGGTACAAAGAAAGCATAAGCTGAATAAACCGATTGAAATCACTATTAGATTGAAAACCAACAAGATTAATAAATGTATTTTTGTTCTTCAATTTTGAATCCCGAAGACTTGAACAACCAAATACTTGTATTCTTGGAAACATTATTTATTTGCCGAATATGACAAGACCAGTTTATTACTTCAATTTTTGAGGATGTTACAAACATTTCTTCTCCTGACCATGCCCATCCCGCGCCAAGAAATGAGGCAACCACGAGATAGGCAGAAAGCTTGGACGCCGACGAACAACAAGAGAAGAACCATCATGGCGCAAGCAACCATGTCCCTGGAGCCAAGAAGGTGCGCTTTCACGAACGTCCCGGCCCTCACCTTCCAGCAGGCCCCATGGTACCGATTAAGCTCGTCGATCACTCTGTCCAGAGCCGGCACCCTCGTCAGCCTCACCGACCGGGTCATCCCGTTCCACAGCTCGGCCACTTCCTGGTCACTCTTGAGGTGGTTCAATATGATCCCGTGCTCCCTCAGCAGTCGGGCATCCTCGTCGGTGTCGATGATCCCGTTCATGAGCTCGACGTACCGCGCGAAGACCAGTGCCCTAGAGCCGATCGATGCCTCGTAGGCCACCAGGTTCCGCAGGACGACTTCAGTGGTCATGTCGATGCTGATCACCGGGAGGTGCAGCATCGCGGTTCTCGCGCAAAATTCGATCGTGGAGATGCCACCGGTTGTTGGGGTGAATGTGACACCCACATAGGCGAGCTCGGAGATAGAAGGCACCGCGATCTCCTCGAGCAGAGGTGATATGTTTCTGTTCTGAACATCGGATGCACCCTTGGGTTCAAGGGCGCCTCGTTGAGTAGCTAGCTGCTCGATGGGTTGCCTCACCATTGACAGGCATGGAAGAGTGGCTAGGAACTTTAGAAACATCCTCACCATGAAATCTGTCACCAACGACGCCAACTTCAAGCCACGCTTCACGAGCAATTCTGTTATTGAACTCATAGTCGATCTCTGCGGGTGGTCACTCAACTCATCTCCGGCTTCTTCCGTTCCACCATCCGACTCTTCCACACAACCACACGGCAACATGTTAGAGTATAGGAAATCTAGCAAGTGGGCGTGTCGTGTGGCGTCGGTGCATGGAGAGCTTATCCCCTTGAGCAAGCAGACCTCCTGAAAGAACCCGGACAAAATGGAGCTCAGACTAGGCCGTGGCACGCCATGGCCTGACGAGCACCACATCTCGACTAATTTTACGAGAAGAAACATCGGAATCTGGTTCTCCAGCATCACGATGTCACGTAGCAGCATGCTGTGTACAGATGTCCTATGAGATGGGTCAACCAGATGCGACATCCTCGAGGGCATCCTTTGTAGTGTCCTCTGGTTTTTGGTCTCGCAGAAAGTCTGCAGGAACTCAAGAAGAAACGACATGTCGATCGCCATCATCCACGCCAGTGTCTCGTTGGTGAGATTGAGTTGCCTGCAACAATTAAACACAAGGTAATTAGTAACGACCAAGAGTTCCTTCGGTTATGCAAGTAGGATATATTTATTATTTTGCACTTAAACCTGTGATAGTGAGAACGAATCCGGTGCTCGAATGTGGCGAAGACGTCCACAAGTTGCTGGAAGTTCATACTTGTCAGGTGGCTTTGGGCTCTCTTGGCTGCCGAGAGCTTGTACATCTCCATGTCACGGAGTCCTTCACGGCAATGGTGGTAAGGACCCAGGGCCACCAGCTGAGGCACATACGCTTCAGGCTTAGTGCACAACAGGGGCTTGAGGACATGAAAGATGGAGATGGGCTGGTCATCTTCTAGCTCGATCTCCTCTTCAAGGATTCGACGAATCCGGATGATCCATTGTGTTTCATCAAATGGGAGGTTTGAGCATGTCACCATTTGGCCTGTGATAGATGTGGGTTTAATGGGTCATTTTATTTGAGAGCATGCATGCCGTCATTTATGAGAGGAGGGACATAGTAATAGGAAGCATTTTGGAAGGCAAAAGAAACTGAATCAAGATACTAGACGGTTACAAAAGTGACCAATACTAGTACAATCTTGAAGCAGTATACCTTTTCAACCAAAACCAAAAAAAAAGTGTCGTGAGATTCCTGTAAATGGTTCTTCCTCGTAAATGAAAATGCATGCCATCAATTGATTTCTCACGATTTTCAATATGGCTAGACCTATACGGTTCATTGCTGAGCAGAGTTTCGGTTTTCGGTTTTTTTGGCCCAGGCTGAGACGGCCGATTTCGGTCAATTCAAACATTTCGGCAAAATCATAGACGAAATTGCAAAACCAACAATTTTTTGAACAAAATTTGGATGAATTTTGACCAAAATTTTGACTGTGCCGAAAGGGATTTTTTTTGCCCCGGGCCTAGATGGCCAAAATTCGGCCGAAAATCAAAACTGTGCTGCTGAGTGTAAAATTCAGGTACAAGTTAGCTGTGACGAGAGGATTTGCTGCTGACCTGTTACGCGCGTCCTCTGGACTTGTTGCCGGCCATCAATCTTTCCTTCCGTCGAAGCAATTTATACAGGTGACAAACTGTTGTATTGATCGAACTGATGTTACATTTACATTTAAGGTGGAGTAAAGGGACATAAACAAGGAAGAACGTATCCATAATTGTTAATTGATCGGCGCTCAGTAGGGTCGCAGATAAGAAATTAACATTTGCATTCTTCCAAAAGTTAATTGATCGGCGATCATTTTTTTTGAAAAGGATGTTATCTTCCGGCCTCTGCATCAAAAAGATGCATGCAGTCATTTTATTAAAAAGCAAACAGTTCAACAAAGTCTCCAAGTCCCAAAAAGCAAAAGGGCTCACAAAGAGCTAAAAAAATGAAAACGGGATAGCGACAACCGGCGGAATAAAGATAGATAGGAAACTAAACACCCATCTTATCACACGACCGCATCCAAACCGGTTGAAGATAGCCCGCGCTACCGTCTCCCAACGGATTGATCCAGTAACCATACGCTCTCTGGCATCCGTCGGAGTGAGTAGCGACCACATACGGATCAATGCAGTGGCCCGGAAAATAACCTGCAAGAAATGAATATGTGTTGTGCTGGAATTTTGTCTATTTTGGGCCTAGCCCAATAGCAGTTTCAGAAATTCCTAATAAATCCTAGAGGCCCACGCAACCCATTCGTGCAAGGCAAGAGGTGGAACTAAAGTTTAGTCCCACATTGCTAGTTTAGAGGGAGTTGGACCTTTTTATAAGGGAGGCTCTTTCTCCACATGTATGAGGATGAGAACAAGAGGGACATCCACGCGCGCTCCTCCTCCGCCGCCCGCCGCGGGCTGCGGAATGAGCCGCTGCCTGTTCGCTTCGTCTCCCTCCGTTGCTTCACCTCCCGCCACAGCCTGTTCGCGTCCTTCTCATATGCCTATATAAGAGAGGTCGCTCCTCTCCAGAGAAACACACCAGAAGATCCTCTTCCTCTCGCCACAAAGTTCTTGAGCACTGCGCTGCTGCACCTTTTGAGTCCTGTACGGGAGAAGGGTGATAAGGTTTTTGGGGAGCGCTCTGCGCGACTACTGACTCCTTCGTCACGGACGCTCCGGACTCCGACGACTACTTCCCCGACATCGACAACCTTCTCGACAATATGTGATCTTCTCCTTCCTGTTCGAGGTTCTGCTACAGTACCTTGTTCTGGTGTTTGCCCTAGATATATTAGGTTCTACATCATATATGCAACTACCTCTACTGTCTGCTCTAGATTTGCTAGGCTATAGTTCATATTTACATATGCCATTTACCTTCTCTCTGTCAGATCGCATGACTTATTTTATCTCTACTATATTAGTCATGCTTTATCTAGTTTTTCTGTTAATAAAATCATTTGGTAAATTGCTCATATTTCCAACAATCCAAAAACCTTATTATAGGCAATTTACCCCGAGTGGTTTTGCTGCTTCCATGAAACATCCTATGTTTGAGGGTATCCACTATAAGAGGGGGCGCGTGAGAGCAGTCTTATGGTTTCAAACCATGAGTTGCTATGACGCCACTCTTGGCAAACTTGAAGGAGAGCTTGATGCTCAACAGGCACAAGCCTTTCAGAAAATGGATACTCCGTTTAAGGCTGCTCTCTTGAGTGTTCTTGGTGAGAACATAGTTGATGCTTATGCGTCAATTGATAATGGAAAAGATATGTGGGATGAACTTGAGGCCAAGTTTGGGGTCTCGGATGCTGACACTGAGCTGTACATCATGGAGCAATTCTATGATTACAGGATGACTGAAGAGCGCTCCGTGGTTGAGCAAGCTCATGAGATACAGTCATTTGCTAGAGAACTTGAGCACTTCAATTGTATGCTACCGGACAAGTTTGTTGCCGGAGGTATCATCACTAAGCTTCCTCCTTCATGGAGGAACTTTGCTACCTTACTGAAGCATAAGAGACGGGAGTTTTCCGTTCCGGATCTCATTGGTACTCTTGATGTGGAAGAAAAGGCGAGAGCAAAGGACACACGTGCTCGAGGGATTGAGGGAGGATCTAGTGCAAATCTGGTACAGAAGAAGAACTTCCAGCCCCACAAGTTCAAGAACAAGGGCAAGTTTGATGGTAAAGCAAAGTTTGATGGGAAGAACAAGGCTGTGCAACACACGAACTTCAAGAAGAAGATGACAAGAAGAAAGGTGTTTGTCATGTGTGTGGGGATCCTGATCATTGGGCTCCTAGTTGCCCTAATCGCTATGACAAGCGTCATCCTGGGAAAGGCGGCAAGACCGCTAATGTTGTCATTGGAGACACTGACATGAAGGATGCTGGGTATGGTATATTTCCCACTATTCTTTCAGTATGTCATTCTCCTGACTAGTTGATTGACACGGGTGCTAATGTGCATGTATGCGGTGATATTTCCATGTTTTCGTCTTATCAGACCGTAGGGACTTCAACCGTGCTGATGGGCAACGGTTCAAGTGCTTCTGTTCGTGGTGTTGGCACGGTCGATCTGAAGTTTACTTCGGGGAAGATCGTGCGGCTGAAGAACGTGCATTATGTCCCCTCCGTCAATAAAAATCTTTTTAGCGGATCTCTTCTGTGTAGAGATGGCTACAAGCTTGTCTTTGAGTCGAATAAATTTGTAATATCCAAGTATGGAACCTTTGTTGGTAAAGGCTATGAGTCAGGAGGCCTGTTTCGTTTATCCTTGTCAGACGTTTGCAATAAAGTTGTTTATCATGTTTGCAACAATAGTGAATCAAATGTGTGGCATTCACGTCTTTGTCATGTTAACTTTGGTTGCATGTCGCGACTAGCGAAGTTGAACTTAATCCCTAGTTTCACCATTGTCAAGGGATCTAAGTGTCAAGTTTGTGTGCAAGCTAAGCAACCTCGTAAGTCTCACACGACTGCGGAAACGAGAAATCTTGCACCACTAGAACTCATACATTCAGATCTATGTGAAATGAATGGTGTTTTGACAAAAGGTGGAAAGAAATATTTCATGACGTTAATTGACGACTCCACTAGATACTGTCGTGTGTATCTTCTGAAATCTAAGGATGAGGCTTTGAACTTTTTCAAGATCTATAAAGATGAAGTGGAAAACCAACTTGATCGGAAAATCAAGAGGCTTAGGTCCGACCATGGTGGAGAGTGTTTTTCCAATGAATTTGATACTTTTTGTGCGGAACATGGTATAATCCATGAGAGGACGCCTCCCTATTCACCTCAGTCAAATGGGGTGGCCGAAAGAAAGAACCGTACTCTAACTGATTTGGTTAACGCCATGTTAGACACATCGGGTCTCTCCAAGGCATGGTGGGGGGAGGGGATATTGACGACATGTCATGTCCTAAACCGAGTTCCCACAAAGAACAAAAAAAATAACTCCATTCGAGGAATGTGACAAGAAAAGGTTAAAACTCTCTTATCTACGAACATGGGGTTGTTTGGCGAAAGTCAATGTTCGAATTCCAAAGAAGCGGAAGCTTGGACCAAAGAATGTGGACTGTGTTTTCCTGGGATATGTTTTTCATAGCATTGGCTATAGATTCTTGGTTGTAAAATCTGAGGTACCTGACATGCATGTCGGTACGATCATGGAGTCAAATGATGCGACTTTCTTTGAAGATATCTTTCCCATGAAGGATATGGCTACCTCATCTAATTAGGAGATGCCTAGTTCATCGAATCAGGAACCAGTTACAATTACCGAACCTGCCATTTCGATGGAACACTTTGAAAGTTCTGTGGAGGAGAACAATGAAGTTCCTACTAGGAGCAAGAGACAGAGGACTGCAAAGTCCTTTGGTGATGATTTTCTTGTGTATCTCATAGATGACACTCCCAGTTCTATTTCAGAGGCCTATGCATCTGAAGTGCTGACTACTGGAAGGAAGCGGTTCGTAGCGAGATGGATTCCATCTTGGCAAATGAAACTTGGGAGATAAGTGATCGTCCTTATCGGTGCAAACCTATAGGATGCAAATGGGTATTCAAGAAGAAGCTTAGGCCTGATGGTACTATTGAAAAGTACAAGGCTCGGCTCGTGGCTAAGGGTTACACCCAAAAGGAAGGTGAAGACTTCTTTGATACTTACTCACCTGTGGCTCGACTGACCACTATTCGAGTTCTACTTTCACTAGCTGCCTCACATGGTCTTCTCGTTCATCAAATGGATGTTAAGACTGCTTTCCTAAATGGAGAGTTGGACGAGGAAATTTATATGGAACAACCTGATGGGTTTGTACTAGATGGTCAGGAAGAAAAAGTGTGCAAGTTGCTGAAGTCTTTGTATGGACTCAAGCAAGCACCCAAACAGTGGCATGAGAAGTTTGAAAGAACTTTAACAGCTGCAGGCTTTGTTGTAAACGAAGCTGACAAATGTGTGTACTATCACCATGGTGGGGGCGAGGGAGTTATCCTTTGCTTGTATGTTGACGACATACTGATTTTCGGAACAAATCTGAATGTTATTAAGGAGGTCAAGGATTTCCTATCTCGCTGTTTTGAGATGAAGGATTTAGGAGTGGCTGATGTCATTCTGAACATCAAGTTGTTGAGAAACGATGATGGTGGGATTACATTGCTTCAATCTCACTATGTGGAAAAGATCTTGAGTCGCTTTGGCTATAGTGACTGCAAGCCCTCTCCAACACCATATGATGCTAGCGTGCTACTTCGAAAGAACCATAGAATTGCTAGAGATCAATTGAAGTATTCTCAGATTATTGGCTCGCTTATGTACTTAGCCAGTGCTACAAGACCTGACATCTCTTTTGCTGTTAGCAAACTGAGTCGGTTTGTCTCAAAACCAGGAGATGTGCATTGTAAAGCTCTAGAGAGAGTTTTGCGTTATTTGAAAGGCACTGCGAATTATGGAATTTACTACACCGGGCACCCAAAGGTGCTTGAAGGGTATAGTGACTCAAACTGGATCTCAGATGCTGATGAGATAAAGGCCACGAGCGGTATGTATTCACTCATGGAGGTGGCGCTGTTTCTTGGAAGTCTTGCAAGCAGACCATCTTAACGAGGTCAACAATGGAAGCAGAACTCACAGCACTAGATACAGCTACGGTCGAAGCAGATTGGTTTCGCCGGCTCTTGAATGACTTACCGGTTGTTGAGAAACCTGTACCGGGTATCCTTATGAACTGCGAAAATCAAACTGTGATCACGAAAGTGAGCAGCTCAAAGGATAACATGAAGTCATCAAGACACGTTCAGAGAAGGTTAAAGTCTGTCAGGAAAATGAGAAACTCCGGAGTTATTGCATTGGATTATATCCAAACATCTAAAAATCTGGCAGATCCTTTTACTAAGGGTCTATCACGTAATGTGATAGATAATGCATCGAGGGAGATGGGTATGAGACCCACAATATGAGTTGTTCACAGTGGTAACCTATTCTTTGTGATCGGAGATCCCGTGAATTAGATGTGGAAGACAAGCTGTTGATCAACTGAGAGGAGAGTATCCTTACTATTAACAATACCACTCCATGAAGATGCAATACTCTCCTAAAACTGCATGGTAGGTTGATGTATATCTTAATGTGTTCTAAGTAGCTCATTTAAGCAGAGATGTTGTCCTGCAGAACATCTTTTGAAGAACACACCTGTATGCGTCTGATTGTTGAACGTCGCAATCTACGAGAGTAGGGTTCTCTCTAGTAAACTCATGAAGGGTCTCGGAGTATGACGCATAAGCTCCACCCACGGGGAAGACCCACGGTAGCCATGTATCGGTCAAGGCTTTATATGAAGCTAGATTCGTAGAAAACTTGCAGTTCAAGGCCCAGTCCACTGTTCAAGTTGCTTACTAGTGTAGCATAGAGTTCTAGGCGGAAGTTCAACTTAACAGTCTCCACTGCAGTACCGGTATATAAAACAGTGTTTTGGAACCAAAGGCAAATTTTGTGTGCCTCTGGGATCTGGTGGGGGATTGCTGGAATTTTGTCTATTTTGGGCCTAGCCCAATAGCAGTTTCAGAAATTCCTAATAAATCCTAGAGGCCCACGCAGCCCATTCGTGCAAGGCAAGAGGTGGAACTAAAGTTTAGTCCCACATTGCTAGTTTAGAGGGAGTTGGACCTTTTTATAAGGGAAGCTCTTTCTCCACATGTATGAGGATGAGAACAAGAGGGACATCCATGCGCGCTCCTCCGCCGCCCGCCTTGCCTCGCCGCGCCTCGTCACGACGCGCCACGGGTTGCGGGAATGAGCCGAGCCGATGTCTAAATTCTTGCCACGCACGACGGGTATACGAAAGGTCACGCGGGAGCTGAAACGTTTTCTGTAGTGGACACTGATTTCGAATGGCGCGCCTCTTCGGCCGCTGCCTGTTCGCTTTGTCTCCCTCGTTGCTTCACCTCCCGACGCAGCCTGTTCGCGCCAGGTCGCTCCTCCCCAGAGAAACACACCAGAAGATCCTCTTCCTCTCGCCATAAAGTTCCTGAGCACTGCGCTGCTGCTACGATCTTCCCCATCCCGGCTTGCGGCGTGCACCACAGGTCGGGACAGTAGGCCTCCGAAACTGCACCTTTTGAGTCCTGTACGGGAGAAGGGTGATAAGGTTTTTGGGGAGCGCTCTGCGCGACTACTGACTCCTTCGTCACGGACGCTCCGGACTCCGACGACTACTTCCCCGACGACGACTTCTTCCCCGACGTCGACAACCTTCTCGACGATATGGCTGGCGAGGATGTCGACCCCAAGTCCAGGACTGCTGCTGCTGTCCCGTATGTGATCTTCTCCTTCCTGTTCGAGGTTCTGCTACAGTACCTTGTTTTGGTGTTTGCCCTACATATATTAGGTTCTACATTATATATGCAACTACCTCTACTGTCTGCTCTAGATTTGCTAGGCTATAGTTCATATTTACATATGCCATTTACCTTCTCTCTGTCAGATCGCATGACTTATTTTATCTCTACTATATTAGTCATGCTTTATTTAGTTTTTCTGTTAATAAAATCATTTGGTAAATTGCTCATATTTCCAACTTGTTGTTCTGTTAAAAACCAAATCGTTCCTGCAGTTCCATATAGTCCATAATAAAGCACATACCCCTACACGAATGTGATCGGCGATCATTTAAGGTGTTATTAACTCTTTTAATATATATCTGCGACCCTACTTAGTGCCAATAATTTAAGGTCTTATTAACTCTTTTATTATATATCTGCGACCCTACTGAGCGCCGATCAATATAATAAAAGAGGTCATCATATAGTATATGAAAAGTGTTCTTCTCATGACATAAAATAATTATATATGAATTATATTAGGTAAAAGTAACTGGGCATGACATTATGACATTATGAGATCGTAAAATTGGAATGACTAACCATGATATTAAGTGAGAATTTGAACTATCTCATAACTTTGTAGTCTGCTTGCTTGAACTTCAAAAGAACATCCTACATATTAGTTGAAAGAAGCACATCACTTGCATCAGAATGCTATCCACGGGTTGGAAGAACATACTCCCTCCATCCAAAAATATGTGTCTCCTTTCAGAAGAAAATACTAAGGTTGAGACACTTATCTTGGGACGGAGGGAGTAGTAGCTTAGAAGATCTCCTTTCAGAAGAAAACAAATAAATCGGCCAGCACATCTCCTGCAAGCAACAATGTGCAACTGTATAACAAATACATGGCAAATCTGCAATAATTTGGGGAATGAAGGATCATGTTTACACCCACTACTTATTTGTGGAACAAAGATCTAACTCGCATGCCCATAAGAAGAAATCAGCAAATATATCTAGGGATCATGTATATCCACCAGGACAAACTCTGAGATCTAAATGGACCATTGAACAATATGACCAAAGCTCACACAAAACTCAATTGCGCCTAATAAATTTCACTACAATGTATGCGGTAAACTCATAGAATTGAGGTGTCAAAAGAATGAAAAATGCTCGCAAGCTCCAATCAGACCGAACGAAACCAAGATCGAGGGAGGGGTCACGGTGGAAAAAAAGGCAAAAAAAAAAGAAACCCGGAAACGAGGAGTGGGACGAAAATAGTAATAACCTATACCTTTATAACCTATGGCTTCTAGCGGTACGTCACGGAAATTGGCATCAAAGTTGCACAATAATACCCACCAATGCCCCCTTAAGTTTTGTTTGAGCAAATGTGCCACCTAAGTGATAAATTTTTTTGCACAGGGGAATCCCGCCCCTGGGCCGGCCCATGCGGTAGGGACCTCTCCTATACTACGCTCCGCGCGCTAGGAGAAGACACAGCGCATCAGTTTGGATGGGCCCATGTCCAGGCACCTATTTTTTAAATTTTCAATTTTTTTCTGTTTTCGATTTGTTCTACTTTAAATAATTTGGGACTTAAAAAAGCTCTGATATTAACAAAACTAGGTATTTTTAGATAAAATGCATAACAAATTATAAAATGTTTGTGGATTAAAAAAATATTCGTGATTTTGTAAAACAAATGTTTGCTTATTCAGAAAATGTTCGAATTTTTTAAAACAAATATCGGAAAATAGAAAAATGTTTATGATTTTTATAAAATTTGTTGTGTTAAAAATGTTAGTGAAATTAAAAACTTTCAGCAATTCATTTTTTTAATGAATGGAAAAATATCCTAAAAATTCAAAAACTGTTGCTGATTTACAAAATAGTTTATTCACTCATAAATTGTTTCGCTGATTCAAAAATGATGCATTTCAAAAAATGTTCGTTAAATAAAAAAATGTTTGTGAATTTAAAAACTTGTTCTAGCAATTTCTAAAACAACCTTCGTCCATTATAGAAATGTTCGCCTATTCAAGAAAATTGTTAAAAAATGTTCACAATTTTATAAAAATGTTTGCAAATAGTATAAAATGTTCGTGAATTTAAAAAATGTTTGAAAATTTGTAAAAGTGTTCATGAATTTGGAAAATGTTCACAATTTCAAATATGTTCACGAGTTCAAAACATGTTCATGATTTCACGAAATTGAGAGCGATAGTGTGCCTCGGTGATGTAGCAAAATGTGATCATGGACATTGGAGATTATGTTTCTTTTCCTCCTGTTGCAACGCACGGGCCCTTTTGTTAGTAATCTAATGAACTAATTATGCAAAAAGAACAGAAAAGAGTGGAGATGACGGACAGAAAATGGAGCAAAACAGAAACTGACATCTTCGCGCCGGCATCTTCCAGGCTTCCTCGCGAGTTCATGGGCTCACCGAGTGTTTGTGCCAGGTGCACATGGAACCCCTCCATGGTGATCATTTTAGCGCTCAGGTTCAGCCTCCACATCCACATGTACCGTCCATGAGCTCGGCTGGGTCGCGGCCGAGCACGGACACGTCCATGAGGTCTAGGTGTTTTTTTGAACATTAGTACAGACACAAGCGCTCATATACACGTGCATACACTCACCCCTATGAACGCATACACGCACCCCTACCCCTATGAGCACCTTCGAAAGACTGAGCCGGCATATCATCTTGAGATTTACGAAGTCACCGTAGGCGCCTCGTCGTCGACGGGAATGTCTCCTCCCACTGAATGCGCATCGCCGGAAATTCTGAAATAAATCCAAGAATAAATGCGAGCACCAGGATTTGAACCCTGGTGGGCTGGGGATACCATAATCCCTCTAACCATCCAACCGCAGGTTGGTTCACTTGAGGTCTAGGTGTTGGTTAGCCAGGCCTAGGTGTTGTTTATCTTCAGTTTCGTCGGAGAATAAGTGCATATTTTTAAAAGGAAAAAATAAGTGCATATCCCTGGTTTTTGCTGCTCAATCGTGGCCGGTAGAATAGGGCTTTTCTGTTGCTGTAATAGCCGTTAAATAAGAGAGAAGAAAACACTACAAGTTGTTGCACGCAACACCAATTTTTCTATGTCTGTTTACCTCTGTTTGAGCAACCAACGAGAGTACATCAGGCGCCGCCGGGAACGTGTTGCTGCACACAGAAGAGAGCAGCACGGCCTGTGTATTAGCGGCATGCACAACAATGTTTGACGTTTTGTCACAGTGTAGTAAACATGAGTGTTGCATGTGTGTTTTTCTTTTCTTTTTCTTTTACCTAAAGCTTGGCCACCTGGAGTCCAGGTGAGCCCAAAACCACTCAGAGTGGCTCGAGGGATGAAAAGTATCCAGTTTTAACATCTGAGGGACTAGGTTTTTCTGTTTCTGAGTTGAGGGGGACTATTTCTAAACTATCGATAAAGTTGAGTGGCCAGGAATTTGGTTATCTTTTTTTTTTTCATTTTAGGATAGATATGTTGGCCAGGAATTTTTTCTTGGTAGGCATTTGTAGATATATCAATTTACCCTACAGCATTGCAACTAGCTTTCCTGGTCATATTTTTTATTTCCATGCCATTGTTAGAAAGCTATTAAATGAATGGTAAATATAAAAAAATTGCATAGGTTTTCTTACCAGCATTTAAGCACTACAATTTTCATGGGTCTGAGATTACTAGCTAACTTCTTCATTAAGTGCTACCCCTAAGAGTGTTTGGGACAACTAGTACACAGTCACATACCGTCTTTGAATTAAAATAACCTGAATGACACTTGAGATAGAAATAGGTACCATAGTACTTTGTTGTTGGTATAGGGGAAGAGTACTTTTAGCTAATTTCTTTTGGGGTAAAAGATCTTTTAGCTATTAGGACTATCAAACATGTATCACAATATTTCGTCTCTCTCTC
>NC_057805.1:515903211-515912484 GCF_018294505.1 Triticum aestivum
GACAAACAAACAACAAGAACATGTGAAACAATTGAAGACAAGGACAAGAAGAGTAATTCCTCTAGGGAAATAAATATCAAGGTACTATGCATCTCATAAATCCAAAACATCGCAACGACTCTTCATAATTAACAAACTCATTATACTATCCATTTAATAGCGCGCTACATATTTTACACCATGCATGGCAGCATCGGTCTATGGCACAACGAAGATAAATGCTTTTGTGCCATCCATGTTTGCTTACCTGTATAGTATTACCTACTTCAATAATCACTACATGATTGCCACTTATGGTAACTGAGAAACATTCCCATACTTCTATGTGTTTTCAGCATCATGTGGTGCATTTGTGTGAACCCTATTGATATAATCCGCACATGTGCCTACCAAAACAAACCCCCTCTATGATGAATGTGTTGGTCTCTTGACCTTACTACATCACCAACTCTTTACCCATATATGAAATCAGACATAATCTCTTTTCATATGTGGATGTTACCCTGAAAAAACACAAAATGTCCTACAACAACGTGTGTGTGGCATCATCTAGTTTGCACAATGCTTGTTGTGTTCTTGCAGATGGAGGCAAACTCGAGATAGCCCAAAAATTGTTGGCCGAGTCGCATACAGATATGCACACACCTTCATGTTCACGTGCATGAGCATGCGTACCCGCAACAGATCATGGCGAGCGTGACCCCTCCCAGTCCCAAACACACACCGTTCTTGTCCATATTCCCATTCTCCATCGATCTCTATCATCTAGGAAGGCCTCGAATGCGACAGAGCATGGAGGTGAAGGAAATATGCCCTAGAGGCAATAATAAAGTTATTATTTATTTCCTTATTTCATGATAAATGTTTATTATTCATGCTAGAATTGTATTAACCGGAAACTTAGTACATGTGTGAATACATAGACAAACAAAATGTCACTAGTATGCCTCTACTTGACTAGCTCGTTGATCAAAGATGGTTAAGTTTCCTAGCCATTGACATGAGTTGTCATTTGATGAACAAGATCACATCATTAGAGAATGATGTGATTGACTTGACCCATTCCGTTAGCTTAGCACTTGATCGTTTAGTATGTTGCTATTGCTTTCTTCATGACTTATACATGTTCCCATGACTATGAGATTATGCAACTCCCGAATGCCGGAGGAACACTTTGTGTGCTACCAAACATCACAACGTAACTGGGTGATTATAAAGGTGCTCTACAGGTGTCTCCGATGGTGTTTGTTGGGTTGGCATAGATCGAGATTAGGATTTGTCACTCCGATTGTCGGAGAGGTATCTCTGGGCCCTCTCGGTAATGCATATCACTATAAGCCTTGCAAGCAATGTGACTAATGAGTTAGTTGCGGGATAATACATTACGGAACGAGTAAAGAGATTTGCCGGTAATGAGATTGAACTAGGTATTGAGATACCGACGATCGAATCTCGGGCAAGTAACATACCGATAACAAAGGGAACAACGTATGTTGTTATGCGGTTTGACCGATAAAGATCTTCGTAGAATATGTGGGAGCCAATATGAGCATCCAAGTTCCGCTATTGGTTATTGACCGGAGATGAGTCTTGGTCATGTCTACATAGTTCTCGAACCCGTAGGGTCCGCACGCTTAACGTTCGGTGACGATCGGTATTATGAGTTTATGTGTTTTGATGCACCGAAGGTAGTTCGGAGTCCCGGATGAGATCGGGGACATGACGAGGAGTCTCGAAATGGTCGAGATGTAAAGATCGATACATTGGACGGCTATATTAGGAAATCGGAAAGGTTCCGAGTGATTCGGGTATTTTTCGGAGTACCGGAGAGTTACGGGAATTCGCCGGGAGGGTCAATGGGCCTTCATGGGCCTTAGTGGAAATAGAGGGCAGTAAGGAAGTGTGGGGTGCGCCCCCTAGGCCCAAACCGAATTGGTTTAGGGCTTTGGGGGCCGGCCCCCTCTTTCCTTCTCCCCTCCTCCTCTTCCCTTCCCCTCCTAGTTGGACTAGGAAAGGGGGAACCTACTCCTAGTAGGAGTAGGATTCCCCCCTTGGGGCGCACCCTATGAGGCCGCCGGCCCCCTCCCCTTTCTCCTTTATATACGTGGCCAGGGGCACCCATAGACACAAGTTGATCTGTTGATCTCTCCCAGCCGTGTGCGGTGCCCCCTTCACCATATTCCACCTCGGTAATATCGTAGCGATGCTTAGGCGAAGCCCTGCGTCGGTAGCATCATCAACACCGTCATCACGCCGACGTGCTGACGGAACTCTCCCGCAAAGCTCTGCTGGATCGGAGTTCGTGGGACGTCATCGAGCTGAACGTGTGCTGAACTCGGAGGTGCCGTACGTTCGGTACTTGGATCGGTCGGATCGTGAAGACGTACGACTACATCAACCGCGTTGTCATAACGCTTCCGCTTTTGATCTACGAGGGTACGTGGACACACTCTCCCCTCTCGTTGCTATACATCACCATGATCTTGCGTGTGCGTAGGAAAATTTTGAAATTACTACGTTCCCCAATAGGAGGCGAGGGCGAGATACCTCCTTCTGCCCGCCCTCCACACCGGGACCTCCATAGTCGGCCGTGGCGGGTTGCCTAGGGTGTGGTTCCCCATCCCGAATGTGGAGGACGCGTGCATCCTAGAGCTCGGGCGGTGGGCGCTGGCACAACACGCGTGCCTGGTGGGCCATAGTGGGCTGCAGTTTCGCCGAGTGACGGGCGAACAACAAGTAATTTCAGGGGTGAAATACCACCTCATCGTGGATGTGGCGGACAACTACGGCAGGACCCTGCGCTATCTTGCGGTGGTATACGAGAAGCCCTGGATTTTGAGGGGAGACTAGTAGTGGTTTCACTGCATTTGCTAATGCTTATGTGTTAAGTTTCTCATTGTGCCCAAATTTTAGTTACTATTTATCATCTCACGTGAGGGCAAGTCTTTATCGATGAGCTAGTGAATGGTCTTTGTTCAGGCAAAGAATATATATTGTACAAGGTGTGGTGCAATTACATGAAGCTATTCATGAAATTCACTGAGAATCTTCTTTACTTTCAAAGGGGCCAAAGGGGTCAGATAGGGGGATCCCATGTCACCTTTGCTCTTTGCCTAACTGTAGATGGGCTACCTATCCTTGACGAAGAGGCACTAGTAGAAAAAGAGGCTTCCATACGCCCCCATTAGTCCCTAAAATAATCGAACCGCGGCCAAAGGGGTCTTTAGTCGCGGTTCGGGAGGAGACCCGCGACCAACTATCTGGGCCCAGCGCGCTCGGTCGACAGCTGGCGGACGGGAGGGGCTTTAGTCCCGGTTGGCCTGGCCAACCGGGACTAAAGGTCCTCAGGCTGGCCCGAAGGCCTTTAGTCGCGGTTGGCCAGGCCAACCGGGACTAAAGGCCCATCCCTATATATAGGACTCAGCTCACTTCACTTAGCCACAATTCAGAAGGGGGGTGGTGGGTTTGCTTTTGGTTCCTCCTATGCACACAAGGTGTTCGATGAAATGCCCGAGAGCATGAAACAAACATGATATGAAGTGTCCGAGCCACACTCGAGCTTTCTCATTTATTTTTCCTCCGCGATCGCGGTTAGCAACTTGAACCTTTCATGTGTCATTGATAAAATATGCATGTGTGTAGTTCATTATTTAATTTGTATTATTTCTAGCTAGTTAGTTTAACAAATGCATGATGGTTAATTATATACTTTATATAATAATAATGCAGATGAATCGGCAATGGATGTACGGTCCCCGACTCTCCGGCGAGTTCACTACGGGTTTGAAAGATTTCCTCGTAGTGGCAAATGCGAACAAGCAGCGAGGTTTTATTATCTGTCCATGTGCTGTCTGTAAGAATCAGAAGGGTTACTCCTCCTCAAGCGACGTTCACATGCACCTGCTTCGGCACGGTTTCATGCGAAGCTATAATTGTTGGACCAAGCATGGAGAAAGAGGGGTTAGAATGGAAGAAGATGAAGAAGGGGATGATATCGATGACAACTATCATGATCATTTCAGTGATACTTTCATGGAGGATGATGCTGAAGGTGGGGAAGGGTTAGGTGAAGGTGAAGAAGAGGCACATGATGAGCCCGCTGATGATCTTGGTCGGACCATTGCTGATGCACGGAGACGCTGCGAAACTGACAAGGAGAGGGAGAATTTGGATCGCATGTTAGAGGATCACAAAAAGTCGCTGTACCCAGGATGCGATAATAGTCTGAAAAAGCTGGGCTGCACACTGGATTTGCTAAAATGGAAGGCACGGGAAGGTGTAGCTGACTCATCATTTGAAAATTTGCTGAAAATGTTGAAGAATATGTTTCCGAAGAATAACGAGTTGCCCGCCAGTACGTACGAAGCAAAGAAGGTTGTCTGCCCTCTAGGTTTAGAGGTTCTGAAGATACATGCATGCATTAACTGTTGGGAATCGTAGCATAATTTAAAATTTTCCTACGCTCACCAAGATGCATCTATGGAGTCTACTAGCAACGAGGGGAAAGGAGTGCATCTACGTACCCTTGTAGATCGCGAGCGGAAGCGTTCCAATGAACGTGGATGACGGAGTCGTACTCGCCGTGATCCAAATCACCGATGATCGAGTGCCGAACGGACGGCACCTCCGCGTTCAACACACGTACGGTGCAGCGACGTATCCTCCTTCTTGATCCAGCAAGGGGGAAGGAGAGGTTGATGGAGATCCAACAGCACGACGGCGTGGTGGTGGATGTAGCGGGTCTCCGGCAGGGCTTCGCCAAGCTTCTGCGAGAGAGAGAGAGGTGTTGCAGGGGAGGAGGGAGGCGCCCAAGGCTGTGTGTTGCTGCCCTCCCTCCCCCCCACTATTTATAGGACCCCTGGGGGGGGGGGCGCCACCCCTTGGGAGATCAGATCTCCAAGGGGGGCGGCGGCCAAGTGGGGGGGAAGGGGTGCCTTGCCCCCCAAGGCAAGGGGGAAGCTCCCCCCTAGGGTTCCCAACCCTAGGCGCATGGGGGAGGCCCAAGGGGGGCGCCCCAGCCCACTAAGGGCTGGTTCCCTTCCACTTTCAGCCCACGGGGCCCTCCGGGATAGGTGGCCCCACCCGGTGGACCCCCGGGACCCTTCCGGTGGTCCCGGTACAATACCGGTAACCCCCGAAACTTTCCCGGTGGCCGAAACTTGACTTCCTATATATAATTCTTCACCTCCGGACCATTCCGGAGCCTCTCATGACGTCCGGGATCTCATCCGGGACTCCGAACAACTTTCGGGTTTCCGCATACATATATCTCTACAACCCTAGCGTTACCGGACCTTAAGTGTGTAGACCCTACGGGTTCGGGAGACATGCAGACATGACCGAGACGCCTCTCCGGTCAATAACCAACAGCGGGATCTGGATACCCATGTTGGCTCCCACATGTTCCACGATGATCTCATCGGATGAACCACGGTGTCGAGGATTCAATCAATCCGTATGCAATTCCCTTTGTCAAACGGTATGTTACTTGCCCGAGATTCGATCGTCGGTATCCCAATACCTTGTTCAATCTCGTTACTGGAAAGTCTCTTTACTCGTACCGCAATGCATGATCCCGTGACTAACGCCTTAGTCACATTGAGCTCATTATGATGATGCATTACCGAGTGGGCCCAGAGATACCTCTCCGTCACACAGAGTGACAAATCCCAGTCTCGATCCGTGCCAACCCAACAGACACTTTCGGAGATACCCGTAGTGCACCTTTATAGTCACCCAGTTACGTTGTGACGTTTGGCACACCCAAAGCACTCCTACGGTATCCGGGAGTTGCACGATCTCATGGTCTAAGGAAAAGATACTTGACATTGGAAAAGCTCTAGCAAACGAAACTACACGATCTTTTATGCTATGCTTAGGATTGGGTCTTGTCCATCACATCATTCTCCTAATGATGTGATCCCGTTATCAATGACATCCAATGTCCATAGTCAGGAAACCATGACTATCTGTTGATCAACGAGCTAGTCAACTAGAGGCTTACTAGGGACAGGTTGTGGTCTATGTATTCACACATGTATTACGATTTCCGGACAATACAATTATAGCATGAATAATAGACAATTACCATGAACAAAGAAATATAATAATAACCATTTATTATTGCCTCTAGGGCATATTTCCAACATTAACGACTGCATCCTCTACCGCGGTGAATACGAGAATTTGAATGAATGCCCTGTATGCACTGCATTGCGTTATAAGATCAAAGGCGATGACCCTAGTGACGATGTCGAGGGCGAGAAACCCAGGAAGAGGGTTCCCGCCAAGGTGATGTGGTATGCTCCTATAATACCACGGCTGAAACGTCTGTTCAGGAACAAAAAGCATGCCAAATCGTTGCGATGGCACAAAGAGGACCGTAAGTCCGACGGGGAGTTGAGACACCCCGCTGATGGAACGCAATGGAGAAAGATCGACAGAGTGTTCAAAGATTTTGCAGCTGACGCAAGGAACATAAGATTTGGTCTAAGTACTGATGGCATGAATCCTTTTGGCGAGCAGAGCTCCAGCCATAGCACCTGGCCCATGACTCTATGCATCTACAACCTTCCTCCTTGGTTGTGCATGAAGCGGAAGTTCATTATGATGCCAGTGCTCATCCAAGGTCCAAAGCAACCCGGCAACGACATCGATGTGTACCTAAGGCCATTAGTTGATGAGCTTTTACAGTTGTGGGGCAGACCTGGTGTACGTGTCTGGGATGAGCACAAAGAAGAGGAATTTGACCTACGAGCGTTGCTTTTTGTAACCATCAACGATTGGCCTGCTCTCAGTAACCTTTCGGGACAGACAAATAAGGGATACAATGCATGCACGCACTGCTTACATGATACTGAAAGTGTACGTTTGGGTAATTGTAAGAAGAACGTGTACCTGGGTCATCGTCGATTTCTTCCCCGAAATCATAACGTAAGAAAGAAAGGCAAGCATTTCAACGGCAAGGCAGATCACCGGCCGAAGCCTGTGGAACGTACTAGTGCTGAGATATTTGATATGGTCAAGGATTTGAAAGTCATCTTTGGAAAGGGTCCTGGCGGACAATCAGTTCCGCGGGGAGTTGACGGGCACGCACCCATGTGGAAGAAGAAATCTATATTTTGGGAGCTAGAATATTGGAAAGTCCTAGATGTCCGCTCTGCAATCGACGTGATGCATGTTACGAAGAATATTTGCGTGAACTTGCTAAGCTTCTTGGGCGTGTATGGGAAGACAAATGATACAAAGGAAGCACGACAGGACCAGCAACTTTTGAAAGACCCAGATGACCGGCATCCGGAATGGTTTCAAGGTCGTGCCAGCTACGCTCTTACCAAAGAAGAGAAGGTCATTTTTTTGAATGCCTGAGCAGTATGAAGGTCCCGTCTGGCTTCTCGTCGAATATAAAGGGAATAATAAACATGGCGGACAAAAAGTTCCTAAACCTGAAGTCTCACGACTGCCACGTGATTATGACGCAATTGCTTCCGATTGCTTTGAGGGGGTTCCTACCGGAAAATGTTCGAGTAGCCATTGTGAAGCTATGTGCATTCCTCAATGCAATCTCTCAGAAGGTAATCAATCCAGAAGATCTACCACGGTTACAGAACGATGTGGTCCAATGCCTTGTCAGTTTCGAGTTGGTGTTCCCACCATCCTTCTTCGATATTATGACGCACCTCCTGCTCCACCTAGTCGAAGAGATTTCCATTCTCGGTCCTGTATTTCTACACAATATGTTCCCCTTTGAGAGGTTCATGGGAGTATTAAAGAAATATGTTCGTAACCGTGCTAGGCCAGAAGGAAGCATCGTCAAGGGCTATGGAAATGAGGAGGTAATTGAGTTCTGTATTGACTATGTTCCTGACCTTAAGCCGATTGGTATTCCTCAATCGCGGCACGAGGGGAGACTAAGTGGAAAAGGCACGATCGGAAGGAAATCAACGATATGTATGGACGGTCATTCTATGACTGAAGCACACCACACAGTTCTGCAAAATTCCAGCTTGGTGGCTCCGTTCTTCGAGCAACACAAGAATATTTTACGCTCGGACAACCCGGGAAGCCTGAATCCTGGATTAGAAAGGCCCACATGGAGACTTACGGCAGTTGGTTGCGAAAACATTTAATGAATGACAATGATGTTGGAGATCAGCTGTACATGTTGGCCAAGAAACCATCTTCGACTATAACGATTTTCCAAGGGTACGAGATAAATGGGAATACATTTTACACCATCGCCCAAGATAAAAAGAGCACCAACCAAAACAGTGGTGTCCGCTTTGATGCAGCAACCGAGAATGGGCAAAAGGTCACATATTATGGTTACATAGAGGAGATATGGGAACTTGACTATGGACCCTCCTTTAAGGTCCCTTTGTTCCGGTGCAAATGGTTCAAGCTAACAGGAGGTGGGGTAAAGGTGGACGAGCAATACGGAATGACAATGGTGGATTTCAACAATCTTGGTTACCTTGACGAACCATTCGTCCTTGCCAAAGATGTCGCTCAGGTTTTCTATTTGAAGGACATGAGTAGCAAACCGAGGAAACGGAAAGATAAGAAAACGATCAGTACATCATGCGATGATCCAAAGCGCCACATTGTTCTTTCAGGGAAAAGAAACATCGTGGGAGTGGAGGACAAGACAGACATGTCAGAAGATTATAATATGTTTGGTGAAATTCCGCCCTTCAAAGTGAACACTGACCCAAGCATTAAGTTAAATGATGAGGATGCTCCATGGATACGGCACAATCGTAAGCAAGCAGGGACACAAGGGAAGAATTGATGTGTAATAATTTATTGTACCAAACTTTGTTGAATGGATCATGTGAATTAAAACGTACGATGGCGAATCCGGATGATTTGTATTTGGTCGATGAACTGAATGATGTATCAAACCTTTTGTCAAACCTTCAAGAGATCGAGGATGTAGAACAAAACAATCGGTATCGCCATCATACAGCCCTGCCGTGGTTACTCAGTGCATATATGCATACCAAATGCACGACAGGACGTATGATGGCGAATCCGGATGATTTGTATTTGGTCGATGAACTGAATGATGTATCAAACTTTTTGTCAAACCTTCAAGGGATCGAGGATGTAGAACAAAACAATCGGTCTGAATTTTTAAAATGAATTAGTTTTATTTTTTTGAATTTTTTGATATATTATTTGTATTTTTAAGATTTTCAAATGAATTAGTTTTATTTTTTTGAATTTTTTGATATATTATTTGTATTTTTAAGATTTTCAAATGAATTAGTT